>NC_046981.1:457500-485000 GCF_009769545.1 Cyclopterus lumpus
TGTGTTGAATGTGTTGAATGTGTGTGTGAGTGTGTGTGAATGTGTTTGAGTGTGTGTGAATGTGTTTGAATGTGTTTGAATGTGTGTGTGAGTGTGTGTGAATGTGTGTGAATGTGTGTGAATGTGTTTGAATGTGTGTGAATGTGTGTGAATGTGTGTGAATGTGTGTGAATGTGTGTGAATGTGTTTGAATGTGTGTGTGAGTGTGTGTGAGTGTGTGTGAATGTGTTGAATGTGTTGAATGTGTTGAATGTGTGTGTGAGTGTGTGTGAATGTGTGTGAATGTGTGTGAATGTGTTGAATGTGTTGAATGTGTTGAATGTGTGTGTGAGTGTGTGTGAATGTGTTTGAGTGTGTGTGAATGTGTGTGAATGTGTGTGAATGTGTTGAATGTGTGTGTGAGTGTGTGTGAATGTGTGTGAATGTGTGTGAATGTGTGTGAATGTGTGTGAATGTGTTGAATGTGTTGAATGTGTTGAATGTGTTGAATGTGTGTGTGAGTGTGTGTGTGAATGTGTGTGTGAATGTGTGTGAATGTGTGTGAATGTGTTTGAGTGTGTGTGAATGTGTTGAATGTGTTTGTGAGTGTGTGTGAATGTGTGTGAATGTGTGTGTGAATGTGTGTGAGTGTGTGTGAATGTGTGTGAATGTGTGTGTGAATGTGTGTGAGTGTGTGTGAATGTGTGTGAATGTGTTGAATGTGTGTGTGAGTGTGTGTGAATGTGTGTGAATGTGTGTGAATGTGTTGAATGTGTTGAATGTGTTGAATGTGTTGAATGTGTGTTTGAATGTGTGTGAATGTGTGTGTGAATGTGTGTGAATGTGTGTGAATGTGTGTGAATGTGTGTGAATGTGTTTGAATGTGTGTGTGAGTGTGTGTGAGTGTGTGTGAATGTGTTGAATGTGTTGAATGTGTTGAATGTGTGTGTGAGTGTGTGTGAATGTGTGTGAATGTGTGTGAATGTGTTGAATGTGTTGAATGTGTTGAATGTGTGTGTGAGTGTGTGTGAATGTGTGTGAATGTGTTGAATGTGTGTTTGAATGTGTGTGAATGTGTGTGTGAATGTGTGTGAATGTGTGTGTGAATGTGTGTGAATGTGTGTGAATGTTAGTTACTGCTGATGTGTAAGGTGGAACCGTAGCTCCTCCCATCAGTGTATGAAGAGGTGTGAATGATGTCATGTGTTAAAGCGTTTTGAGTGGTCGAAAGACTAGAAAAGCGCATAATGCATGCCAATATGTATATATGTATGTATGTATGTATAAAATATATATATATATATATATATATATATATATACACACATACATACATATACAAAAATACACATTGGCATGCATTATTATTATTATTACCTGCAGAGTTCAGTCTGAGTTGCTTTGCGTGAACGTTTCTTCTCTTGAATGGTTCACAGCGATGAGCGATCGTCTGGATGCAGCTGAGAGGGAGCTGAGGAGGGTCAGAGGTGAGGAACTCAAAACCCCAAAACCCACAACAGAGAACCGGCTCGTGAAGCTTTAGAGAACGGAGAACCGTCTGAAAGTGTAACGCTCTTCTGCACAGAAACACCTAAAGTGGCCTTCGCTGCGTCGCTGGGAGGAAACGGTCTGCTGAAGACCACCTCCGGCAACAAAAACCTGGTCTACAAGGACGTCCTGACCAACGTGGGCGGGTCTTACAACGCGGAGACAGGTGAGACTCGTATCCATGAAAGCTTCCGTCCTCTCCTCCATTATTCATGACCAACTGTTTGGTGCTGTTGAAGCACCACAGAAGAAGAGGAGAGGAACGGTACAGACCTCCTCATCAGCTCGCCACTCTTCATGATGATAACGGCCATCGTGCTCTTCATCCGAGTCATCCTCCCCATCTTCCTCCTCCCCATCTTCCTCTTCCCCCTCTTCCTCTTCCTCCTCTTGCTCTTCTTCCTCCCCATATTGCTCTTCCTCCTCCCCATCTTCCTCTTCCCCCTCTTCCTCCTCTTGCTCTTCTTCCTCCCCATATTCATCTTCCTCTTCCTCCTCCAGGTGAGTTCACCGCCCCGGTTCGTGGAGTCTACTACATCCGCTTCACGGCCAACGCTCCCACCGACTTCCCTATGAGCGCCGTGCTCTACAAGAACGCTGCTGAGGTCCAGCTGATCGCCCACGAGCAGCCGTCCGGAGAGGGCAGCGACACGGCGTCCAACGGCGCCGCCCTGCTGCTGGAGGCGGGGGACAAGCTGAAGATGGTGCTGTGGCTGAACACGCAGATCTGGGACAACAGCAACCACCACAGCACCTTCAGCGGCTTCCTGCTGTTCCCCATGTGAGGAAGACCCAACTTAACTACAAAAGCTGTCTGTCACATGACTGATTGTTGATACTTCATCCAAATCAGAGCTCCAGAAGACAGGGACAGTTAAAGTCATGTGGGTGTATAGTGATGTACTTAGTGACTTAGAACCACCACCACCCCTTGTACTACTACAACTATCACCACCACCACTTCTACCACCACTACCCCTTATACTACTACAACTATCACCACCACCCCTTATACTACTACAACTATCACCACCACCCCTTATACTACTACAACTATCACCACCACCCCTTATACTACTACAACTATCACCACCACCACTTCTATCACCACCACCCCTTATACTACTACAACTATCACCACCACCCCTTATACTACTACAACTATCACCACCACCACTTCTACCACCACCACCCCTTATACTACTACAACTATCACCACCACCCCTTATACTACTACAACTATCACCACCACCACTATTTATACTACCTTTTTATACACCTCGTACACTACCTAAAGACAGACTTGTTGTGTTGTTGTGTTACAGGGTGGATGAACCTCCTAAAGACAGGCTTGTTGTGTTGTTGTGTTGTTGTGTTACAGGGTGGATGGACCTCCTAAAGACAGGCTTGTTGTGTTGTTGTGTTACATGGTGGATGGACCTCCTAAAGACAGGCTTGTTGTGTTGTTGTGTTGTTGTGTTACAGGGTGGATGAACCTCCTAAAGACAGGCTTGTTGTGTTGTTGTGTTGTTGTGTTACATGGTGGATGGACCTCCTAAAGATAGGCTTGTTGTGTTGTTGTGTTGTTGTGTTGTTGTGTTACAGGGTGGATGGACCTCCTAAAGACAGGCTTGTTGTGTTGTTGTGTTGTTGTGTTACAGGGTGGATGAACCTCCTAAAGACAGGCTTGTTGTGTTGTTGTGTTGTTGTGTTACAGGGTGGATGAACCTCCTAAAGACAGGCTTGTTGTGTTGTTGTGTTACATGGTGGATGAACCTCCTAAAGACAGGCTTGTTGTGTTGTTGTGTTACAGGGTGGATGAACCTCCTAAAGACAGGCTTGTTGTGTTGTTGTGTTGTTGTGTTGTTGTGTTACAGGGTGGATGAACCTCCTAAAGACAGGCTTGTTGTGTTGTTGTGTTGTTGTGTTGTTGTGTTACAGGGTGGATGAACCTCCTAAAGACAGGCTTGTTGTGTTGTTGTGTTGTTGTGTTACAGGGTGGATGAACCTCCTAAAGACAGGCTTGTTGTGTTGTTGTGTTGTTGTGTTGTTGTGTTGTTGTGTTGTTGTGTTACAGGGTGGATGGACCTCCTAAAGACAGGCTTGTTGTCTTGTTGTGTTGTTGTGTTACAGGGTGGATGAACCTCCTAAAGACAGGCTTGTTGTGTTGTTGTGTTGTTGTGTTGTTGTGTTACAGGGTGGATGGACCTCCTAAAGACAGGCTTGTTGTCTTGTTGTGTTGTTGTGTTGTTGTGTTACAGGGTGGATGGACCTCCTAAAGACAGGCTTGTTGTCTTGTTGTGTTGTTGTGTTACAGGGTGGATGAACCTCCTAAAGACAGGCTTGTTGTCTTGTTGTGTTGTTGTGTTGTTGTGTTACAGGGTGGATGGACCTCCTAAAGACAGGCTTGTTGTGTTGTTGTGTTGTTGTGTTGTTGTGTTGTTGTGTTACAGGGTGGATGGACCTCCTAAAGACAGGCTTGTTGTCTTGTTGTGTTGTTGTGTTGTTGTGTTACAGGGTGGATGAACCTCCTAAAGACAGGCTTGTTGTCTTGTTGTGTTGTTGTGTTGTTGTGTTACAGGGTGGATGAACCTCCTAAAGACAGGCTTGTTGTCTTGTTGTGTTGTTGTGTTGTTGTGTTACAGGGTGGATGGACCTCCTAAAGACAGGCTTGTTGTCTTGTTGTGTTGTTGTGTTGTTGTGTTACAGGGTGGATGAACCTCCTAAAGACAGGCTTGTTGTGTTGTTGTGTTGTTGTGTTGTTGTGTTACAGGGTGGATGGACCTCCTAAAGACAGGCTTGTTGTCTTGTTGTGTTGTTGTGTTGTTGTGTTACAGGGTGGATGAACCTCCTAAAGACAGGCTTGTTGTCTTGTTGTCTTGTTGTGTTGTTGTGTTACAGGGTGGATGGACCTCCTAAAGACAGGCTTGTTGTCTTGTTGTGTTGTTGTGTTGTTGTGTTACAGGGTGGATGAACCTCCTAAAGACAGGCTTGTTGTGTTGTTGTGTTGTTGTGTTGTTGTGTTACAGGGTGGATGGACCTCCTAAAGACAGGCTTGTTGTGTTGTTGTGTTGTTGTGTTGTTGTGTTACAGGGTGGATGGACCTCCTAAAGACAGGCTTGTTGTCTTGTTGTGTTGTTGTGTTGTTGTGTTACAGGGTGGATGGACCTCCTAAAGACAGGCTTGTTGTGTTGTTGTGTTGTTGTGTTGTTGTGTTACAGGGTGGATGAACCTCTCACAGAGTTTGACGCTGAAGCCGAACTGAAGACTCTTCAGGCTTCACTGAAGCAGCTTCAGACAGACAACCTGGGTGAGTCTCTGAGTAGACGTCTTTGCTTCTCCCAGGTTATTAGAAGCTGATTACTTGTTATTGAGTAGTTCATCATTGATGTGTGTTTTCAGGAGTCAAAGAGAGACTGCAGACCACGGAGAAGCAGCTAAAGGCCATGAGAGGTTGGTCACTTCCTGCAATGGAGGAGCAGCCTCTTGTGGAATTTATTGCAATAATGATTAATCTCTGCATTGTAAATATACAGATAAATAGGCCAGCGAAACAAATTATACTAATGTATATATATGTATGTTCATATCTGTTATGAATACAGACGTACCGAAGGTAGCGTTTGCGGTTTCCCTCGGAGGAAACGGTCTCCAGAAGACCACGTCAGGAAGCAGAACTCTGGTCTACAAAACCGTCCTCACCAACATTGGACAGGCCTACAGCTCTGAGACAGGTCAGTGTCCTCAAACGTTACTTAATAGAACGTTACTTAATAGAATGTTACTTAAAAGTTACTTAATAGAGCGTTACTTAATAGAATGTTACTTATTAGAGCGTTACTTAATAGTTACTTATTAGAGCGTTACTTAATAGTTACTTAATAGAGCGTTACTTAATAGAATGTTACTTAATAGAATGTTACTTAATAGAGCGTTACTTAATAGAGCGTTACTTAATAGAATGTTACTTAATAGAATGTTACTTAATAGAGCGTTACTTAATAGAGCGTTACTAACTCATCTTCCTCTTCCCCCTCTTCCTCCTCTTGCTCTTCTTCCTCCCCATATTCATCTTCCTCTTCCTCCTCCAGGTGAGTTCACCGCCCCGGTTCGTGGAGTCTACTACATCCGCTTCACGGCCAACGCTCCCACCGACTTCCCTATGAGCGCCGTGCTCTACAAGAACGCTGCTGAGGTCCAGCTGATCGCCCACGAGCAGCCGTCCGGAGAGGGCAGCGACACGGCGTCCAACGGCGCCGCCCTGCTGCTGGAGGCGGGGGACAAGCTGTCCATGCAGCTGTGGCACCAGACACAGATCTGGGACAACAGCAACCACCACAGCACCTTCAGCGGCTTCCTGCTGTTCCCCATGTGAGGAAGACTCCTCCTCATCATCACCCTATAGAGGATGTCACTGACTGACACCTTCATCATCGTCATCATCCCATAGAGGAAGTCACTGACTGACACCTTCATCATCATCACCATCTTCATGCTCTTTAAGACCCTTTAAATAAAGAATCTTTGATCTACAGACACGTCTGTGTTTTTACTTCTTCAGTTTTGAGACGTAAAAACATTATTAATATATTCAGATTATTATAATTATATTTTATATTTTAAATTGTTAAAATGTTATAATTTTAATCCATATATTGATGATCTGTCCAATCAGTTGAACGCTTGTAATACTCTAGTTAACCATATTATGTATGCAGATGATCCTGTTATTCTTAGTCCATGTGGTGCTGGTCTACAGCAGCTCCTTACAGTATGTACTGTCTATGGTGGACCAGGATATACAATACCAGTAAGAGGTCTATCTAGTCCATGTGGTGCTGGTCTGTATATACATATACACATATATACATATATGTATATATATATATATATATATATATATATATATATATATACATACACATATATATATATATACATATATGTATATATATATTTGTATATATATGTGTGTATATATATATATACATATATATATATATATATATATATATATATATATATATATATATACATACATACATACATATACACTCCGGCGTGACGGTGCGGTTGCGGCCCTACTACCTTACCTGAACACAAGAGAAAAGTGGTTCAGAGGGAATTGGCGGCTATGCTGGAGATGGGGGTAATAGAAGAGTCACACAGTGCCTGGTGTAGCCCCATCCTTCTTGTTGTCAAGAAGGATGGGGCTACACGGTTCTGTGTGGACTATCGCAGGGTGAACGATGTGTCACGGTTCGATGCTTACCCAATGCCCCGGGTCGACGAACTCCTGGACCGACTGGACACTGCGCGTTGTTTTTACGACCCTGGATTTAACCAAGGGCTACTGGCAGATTCCTCTGTCGCCAGAGTCCAAGGAAAAGACGGCCTTCTCCACTCCGTTTGGTTTATACCAATTCACCACGCTTCCCTTTGGGTTGTTTGGGGCCCCAGACACCTTTCAGCGCCTCATGGACCGGGTGCTTCGTCCGCATGCTGCATATGCTGCCGCCTACTTGGATGATGTGATCATCCACAGCACCACCTGGGCGGAGCATGTGCAGCGGGTGGGCGCGGTGCTCGAGTCCCTGAGGCAGGCGGGGCTGACTGCCAACCCAGGGAAGTGTGCAGTTGGACGGAGGGAGGTACGGTATCTGGGGTACCACTTGGGCGGCGGACAGGTGCGCCCTCAGGTAGACAAACCGCCGCTATCGCAGCCTGCCCATGACTAAAAAAGGGGTGAGGCAGTTTCTGGGGCTGGCGGGCTATTACAGACGATTCATCCCGAACTTCGCAGAGCTGACCAGCCCCTTGACTGACCTCACCCGGAAAGGTGCCTCAGATCCGGTCCAATGGACGGAGCAGTGCCAGTTGGTGTTTGAGAAGGTAAAACAGGCTCTCTGTGGGGAACCGCTCCTTCATACACCTAACTTCTCTCTCCCTTTTACTCTGCAGACTGGCGTATCGAACAGAGGGCTGGGGGCCATTTTGTCCCAGCAGGTAGAGGGGGTTGACCGCCCCGTGCTGTACATCAGCCGGAAGCTGTCGGAGAGGGAGCACGGTGGAGAAGGAGTGCCTGGCCATCCGGTGGGCGGTCGACTCCCTGTGCTACTACCTCCTGGGACGCTCATTCACGCTCTGTTCGGACCACACCCCGCTCCAATGGCTCCACCGCATGAAAGATACTAACGCCCGGATCACTTGGTGGTATCTGGCATTGCAGCCTTTTAATTTCAAGGTGATCCATAGGCCGGGGACGCAGATGGTCGTGGCCGACTTCCTCTCCCCCTCGCAGGGGGGGAGTAGGTTAGGCCGGATGGCACCCTGGCCTAAGTCGGGCAGTGGAGGTATGTGGTGGCTTGGGCGTGGTTATGCTCAGCTGCGGAGGGGTGTGGGGGAGTGGTTCAGGGAACAGGTGCCGGGAATTGGCCTAATTGCCCTCAGCTGCAGGGAATCAAGGCCTGAGTGTCTCTGCCCTATATATGGGGCATACAGTTGGAGGCTCGAGAGAGAGAGAGGAGCAGAGGCACAGTCGAGAGAGTAATAAGGTATATTACGAATCATATCCCTGTTTGTGCTTCATCCTTTGGTGCTGGGGGAAGAAACGTGCATGTGACAGCGTATAACTTGTTACACATACATATATATATTTATATATATATATATATATATATATATATATATATATAAGTGTATATATTTATACACATACATATGTGTATATACTTATATATGTATACATATATAAGTATATACACATATGCGTGTATATACATTCATACATACATATACAGATGTATATACACATACATACACAGATATATATATATATGCAGATACACATATATATTATATAACATACTGTACAGTGTTCTTTATTCATATATATATATATATATAAATAAAACATAGTAGTGAATTGTATTCGTACATATACATACATAGTATACAATATATATGTATACAACATATATATTATAAACCATACTAGTGTTCTTTATACGTCCAGCTCTGTTATTGTTCACATACTGAATCTAAAGAAAAGAGTTTTTAATCATTCTATTGTTCTTTTTTTAAATCTTTGAAATAATCTCTAAAGTATTGTTTCATATTTGATCTGTTTGTGTTTTCTGATCGCATATCTGACTTTTGTTTGTGAAGCTCTTGGTAACAGCAGTTTAAATAAAGTTATGGTTTGAATTCATTCATCTGGTGCATGAACATGTGGTTCAGCTGGTTCACATCTTTGTGTTTATTATATATATATTATTCATATTTATATTATATTTGATGTTCTGACGCCTCAGGGATCGATGAGAGGGACCAGCACCAGGGCTTTCTGGTTAATGAGTTTATCAAACAGGAATCAGGAGGCAGACTCACCTGCAGAACTTGAAGAGGATCTTCTCAAAGACCAGAACCGGACCGGTGCTGCCCAGGATGGTGAGAGGCTGACCGGCAAACAGAGAGTAGGCCACGCCGGTCAGAGACGCCCCGAACAGAGACTCTATGGCACTCTACCAGAGAGAGAGAGAGAGAGAGACAGGGTCACGGACAGGGGACCGGCCCCTCTACTGGACTCTGGGTTCTGGTCCCATTCTTACAATGTTTCCTTTGGTGGCTTCTCCCAGCAGACCGCCGAAGGTGATGACGGGCGACATGCAGGCGCAGTAGAGGAAGAGGACGGACGCCAAACACTGCAGGCTGACGGCGTCTCGGAGGTCGCTCCACATGAAGGGAGCTTTCCTCCGGACATCGTTCACCAGACCCCCGAAGACCCTGAAGGACCAGAGGACCGACTCTCTGTCATCTAGACTCTACGGTTCTACCAGACCCTCGACAACCCTGAAGGACCAGAGGACCGACTCTCTGTCATCTAGACTCTACGGTTCTACCAGACCCTTGAAGACCCAGAAAGACCAGAGAGACGGACTCTCTATAATCTATGGTTTCACTAGACCCCCAAAGACCCCGAAGGACCAGAGGACTGATATATGTATTATATCAGATATTAGGTATTTATTAACATGTGCTTCAGGTAAACTTCCTTAAAGTGAAACACACTGACCTCCCTGTCCTCTGCAGCTCGGGTCCTGCCTGATGCTCCGCCTCCTTGGTGACGTCACAGCCGTAGGTGGAGCCATTAGGGGCTGACGCCATCTTCCTCTTCTCCTGCAGAGAGACAGACAGAAACAGAGTTTATGTTTGACATCAGAGTTCAGAGGTCAAAGGTCGGACTGTGGCGGTCTCACCTGAGACGGGACGCTCTTTGGCGGTTCGATGCGGATGCTGGGGTCCCACTCGCCCGGAGGAAGCACGGTGACCTGATCCAGGAACTCATCGATCCCCGACAGCAGGTCGGTCCGGCCCTTCGCCTTGTACGCAACATCGTGGAAAATCTAGCGGAGAGAAGTAAAGACGGGTTTTCATTTTTTACCTGAACCCGGACGCCCACTAGTGTCATCCAGCCAACCCACGTTGAGGTCACCAACAGGCTTCCTGTTCCACTCAAACACATAACATCCTGTCTTCTTTAGTAGATGTGATACTTTGATGAACATTAAAACTTGTCCTCACCTCGTCAGTCATCAGTGTGGCGATGGCGCGACCGATCTCGTGGTACTGTGGACCTTTTCCAAACGGGCCTAGCAGCAGGAAGAGAAACCTGGAGGGGCAAGGAGGTCACAGAACCCTCAAGATAATATATATATATATAAATATATATATATATTATATATATAAATGATATATGTATATATAAAAAAAACAAGTCTACCTACGGGTACTAATAAAGTAACCAAATACACAGCAGACACTGTGTTCACGTCAGAGTTTTATTTTGACAGATAGACAGAATTAAAGAGGAAATAAAACAGCTTATCTGTCTTTTTAAAAGGGCGATTCAGTGTTTGTCAGTTAAGAAAAGAAAGAAAGAAATGTACACTTCTTCTCTGCATTAACCATCCTTAGTTATTAAGGAGCAGTGGGCTGCAGTGAAACACCTGGGGAGCAACTGGGGGTTCAGTGCCTTGCTCAAGGACACTTAAACATGAACTATGGGGTGAGCGGGGATCGAACCGGCTACCTTGAGGTTACGGGACGACCACTCGCCCCATGAGCCGACCCCACTCAGGGTTCACTAAACCTGCCCTCTGATTCAGACCTGGACACCCTGGTCATGTGACTGTTGTTCACCTGGTGGGCACCGGCACCTCGGTGAGGCCGCTCAGCAGCATGGCGGGGGCGAGCCGGATGAAGGCGATGATCGGCTGCTCCAGGAAGTCAACCTCACCCACCAAGACGTTGGAGGCCTCTGCACCTGGAGGGATCTTCTTCATGAAGCTCATATCCACCTGGAACACACAACACTGAGCGTTACCTCTCCTGAGCACTGCCACCTGTAGAGGGCGACAGTGCTGGTCTCAGGTGAGTCACTGGTGGTTTCAGCTGAGTCACTGGTCTCAGGTTAATCACTGGTGGTTTGAGCTGAGTCACTGGTGGTTTCAGGTGAGTCAGTGGTTTCAACTGGTGGTTCCAGGTGAGTCACTGGTCTCAGGTGAGTCACTGGTTTCAGATGAGTCACTGGTTTCAGATGCATTCATTACTCCATTATTGATTTCTGCCTCAGAATCCAGTTTTGCTCAGTTCCCACAGGGAGACACAGTGATGACATCATGATGCAATATTCAGCCAACAGACCACTGAGACGTCACAGCTGATGGAGTTGATGAACAACGACAATACAAACAAAGAGCGGGAGGAGCCACAACACAGGCCACTGATTGGTCGACAGCCGGGTGATTGACAGACTTACGACGGGCTTTCTGACAGCCGCTGGCAGCAAACAAACACAGTCGCATTCCTGCTGAGAAACAAAGGAGTCATCCTCCACAACTCACATACACCAACTTCTGATTGGCTGCCTCAGGTTCACTAACCAGACTCACATGACTGACAGCAGCTTGTTCATTGGACCATTCTGGTCTCCTGTCACCCTTAAAAATGTTGTAAAGTTCATTTCTATAGTTCAACCGTATCTCTACAGTTAAACTATATCTCTACTATCTCTTCAGTTAAACTATATCTCTACCATCTCTTCAAGTAAACTATATCTCTACTATCTCTAGAGTTAAACTATATCTCTACTATCTCTTCAGTTAAACTATATCTCTACCATCTCTTCAAGTAAACTATATCTCTACTATCTCTAGAGTTAAACTATATCTCTACTATCTCTTCAGTTAAACTATATATCTACTATCTCTTCAAGTAAACTATATCTCTACTATCTCTTCAGTTAAACTATATCTCTACTATCTTCAGTTAAACTATATCTCTACTATCGCTACAGTTAAACTATCTCTCTACTATCTCTTCAGTTAAACTATATCTCTACTATCTCTTAAGTTAAATTATATCTCTACTATCTCTTCAAGTAAACTATATCTCTACTATCTCTAGAGTTAAACTATATCTCTACCATCTCTTCAAGTAAACTATATCTCTACTATCTCTAGAGTTAAACTATATCTCTACCATCTCTTCAAGTAAATTATATCTCTACTATCTCTTCAGTTAAACTATATCTCTACTATCTCTTCAATTAAACTATATCTCAACAGGTTAAACTATATATCTACAGGTTAAACTATATATCTACTATCTCTCCAGGTAAAACTATATCTCTACTATCTCTTCAAGTAAACTATATCTCTACTAGCTCTTCAGTTAAACTATATATCTACTATCTCTTCAGTTAAACTATATCTCTATCTCTTCAATTAAAGAATATATCTACTATATATACAGTTAAACTATATCTCTATTATCTCTTCAATTAAACTATATCTCAACAGGTTAAACTATATATCTACATGTTACACTATATATCTTCCATCTATACAGGTTAAACTATATATCTACTATCTCTCCAGGTAAAACTATATCTCTACTATCTCTTCAATTAAACTATATATACTATCTCTTCAGTTAAACAATATATATACACACAATCTCTTCACTTAAACTTCATATCTATTATCTCTTCAATTAAACGATATCTCTACTATCTCTTCAAATAAACTATATCTCTATTATCTCTTCAATTAAACTATATCTCAACAGGTTAAACTATATATCTACATGTTACACTATATATCTTCCATCTATACAGGTTAAACTATATATCTACTATCTCTCCAGGTAAAACTATATCTCTACTGTCTCTCCAGTTAGACTATGTATCTACCATCTCTCCAGGTTAAACTATATCTCTACTATCTCTTCAATTAAACTATATCTCAACAGGTTAAACTATATATCTACATGTTACACTATATATCTTCCATCTATACAGGTTAAACTATATATCTACTATCTCTCCAGGTAAAACTATATCTCTACTATCTCTTCAATTAAACTATATATATACTATCTCTTCAATTAAACAATATATATACACACAATCTCTTCAGTTAAACTTTATATCTACTATCTCTTCAATTAAACAATATCTCTACTATCTCTTCAGTTAAACTATATCTGTTATCTCTTCAATTAAACAATATATATACTATCTCTTCAGTTAAACTATATCTCTATTATCTCTTCAGTTAAACTATATCTATTTTATCTCTTCAATTAAATGATATCTCTATTATCTCTTCAGTTAAACTATATCTATGTTATTTCTTCAATTAAACGATATCTCTACCAATTTTTCAGTTAAACTATATCTATGTTATTTCTTCAATTAAACAATATCTCTACTATCTCTTCAGTTAAACTATATCTCTATTATCTCTTCAGTTAAACTATTTCTCTATTATCTCTTCAATTAAACTATATCTCAACAGGTTAAACTATATATCTACATGTTACACTATATATCTTCCATCTATACAGGTTAAACTATATATCTACTATCTCTCCAGGGAAAACTATATCTCTACTATCTCTTCAGTTAAACTATATCTCTATTATCTCTTCAGTTAAACTATATCTGTTATCTCTTCAATTAAACAATATATCTACTATCTCTTCAGTTAAACTATATCTCTATTATCTCTTCAGTTAAACTATATCTGTTATCTCTTCAATTAAACAATATATCTACTATCTCTTCAGTTAAACTATATCTCTATTATCTCTTCAATTAAACAATATATCTACTATCTCTTCAGTTAAACTATATCTGTTATCTCTTCAATTAAACAATATATCTACTATCTCTTCAGTTAAACTATATCTCTATTATCTCTTCAGTTAAACTATATCTCTACTATCTCTTCAGTTAAACTATATCTGTTATCTCTTCAATTAAACAATATATCTACTATCTCTCCAGTTAAACTATATCTCTATTATCTCTTCAGTTAAACTATATCTATGTTATCTCTTCAATTAAATGATATCTCTATTATCTCTTCAGTTAAACTATATCTCTATTATCTCTTCAATTAAACAATATCTCTACTATCTCTTCAGTTAAACTATATCTCTATTATCTCTTCAGTTAAACTATATCTCTATTATCTCTTCAATTAAACGATATCCCTACTATCTCTTCAGTTAAACTATATCTCTACCATCTCTTCAGTTAAACTATATCTCTACCATCTCTTCAGTTAAACTATATCTCTACAGGTTAAACAATAGCTCGATTCTCTATTTATTTTTTTTGACTTAACTAACTTTTTAAGTTATCAACTTCTCTATGATCCAGAGTATTATTTATAGTACTAAACATGAAAGTCATGGACGTTTTCCTCAAAGCAGCCATTGTGATCTCTGATAGAAACGTCCTGTAACAGAGGAAGAGGAGGAGGAGGAAGAAGAGGAAGAGGATGTCTTTACCCGGCTGAAGTCCACCGTGCTGTTCTCTCTGCTGCTTCCATTGATGCGACTCTCGCTGTCAAGGTTCCCTGGAGCCGACTGAGGGGACGCCAGCAGACCTGCAGAGAAGAGGTCCATGTATTTTATAAACTGTGTGCTTCTAGTCTAATAAAGGAACACGATGATGGTGTATTGAGTCCACATTAAAAAATAACATAACACACACACACATTAAAACACCAGCTGGTTATTAAGTCACTGACACAGCAGGTCTGTTCAGATTACTGCTGACTGGCAGGAAACACACATTATTATTAATTAACTATTAAGTTAGTTCTTGCAGATGTTAGAGAAGACAACGTCTCCTGAAAACAAGCGTTATGAAACACAATGCCGTGCACCAGTCAGAGGCCTCCAACAGCAGAACTCACGTCAAAAACCACACACTTCAGAAATGGTGGAAAAACAAACTGTCAAAAATATGTTACGAGGTTTTTTAGAAATAATCATGACTTCCATCAGTAATTAATCCATGATTTTATGCATTTAAAACACAGTAGAAGCAGATAACTCAACGCTCACAATCCACCTGGGCCGTCCTGCAGATCAATATTCAATATACATAACGATAAGAGGTCTCACCATTGTGTTCCAGTAAATGGGGGTCAGAGTGTTTCTTGCCGATATCAGTGAAGGATCGAACAAGCGGGATGCGGTTGCTCAGCTTCTTCTCGTTCTGATGGTGGTGGCGCCTCAACATGGCCTCCTTCACCTTCTCTTGAACGCCCTCCTCCAGCTGACCTGACGCCAGCATGCTGTCAATCACCATGTCTGCACAAAGGGGAGGGACAAAAGGAAGTCCATGACACGGTATGTGAGACGGCTCTTCGCTAGACATCTCATTAAACATCTCTACACTATACATCTCTCTACTAAACATCTCTTTACTAAATAGTTGTCTACTAAACATTTCTTTATTAAAAATCTCTTTATTAAACATCTCTTCACTACACATCTCTTTATTAAACATCTCTTTATTAAACATCTCTACACTACACATCTCTTTATTAAACATCTCTACACTACACATCTCTTTATTAAACATCTCTACACTACACATCTCTTTATTAAACATCTCTACACTACACATCTCTTTACCAAACATATCTACACTACACATCTCTACATTACACATCACTTTATTAAACATCTCTTCACTACACATCTCTTTATTAAACATCTCTACACTACACATCTCTTTATTAAACATCTCTTTACTAAACATCTCTACATTACACATCTCTTTATTAAACATCTCTTCACTACACAACTCTTTATTAAACATCTCTACACTACACATCTCTTTATTAAACATTTCTACATTACACATCTCTTTATTAAACATCGGCTCTACACTACACATCTCTTTATTAAACATCTCTACACTACACATCTCTTTATTAAACATCGGCTCTACACTACACATCTCTTTATTACACATCTCTACACTACACATCTCTTTATTAAACATCTCTTTACTAAACATCTCTACACTACACATCTCTTTATTAAACATCTCTACACTACACATCTCTTTATTAAACATTTCTACATTACACATCTCTTTATTAAACATCGGCTCTACACTACACATCTCTTTATTAAACATCTCTTTATTAAACATCTCTACACTACACATCTCTTTATTAAACATCGGCTCTACACTACACATCTCTTTATTACACATCTCTACACTACACATCTCTTTATTAAACATATCTTCACTACACATCTCTTTATTAAACATATCTTTATTAAACATCTCTACACTACTCATCTCTTTATTAAACATCTCTACACTACACATCTCTTTATTAAACATCTCTACACTACACATCTCTTTATTAAACATCTCTACACTACACATGTCTCTATTAAACATCTCTACACTACACATCTCTTTATTAAACATCTCTACACTACACATCTCTTTATTAAACATCTCTACACTACACATCTCTTTATTAAACATCTCTTCACTACACATCTCTTTATTAAACATCTCTTTATTAAACATCTCTACACTACACATCTCTTTATTAAACATCTCTTCACTACACATCTCTTTACTAAACATCGGCTCTACACTACACATCTCTTTATTAAACATCTCTACACTACACATCTCTTTATTAAACATCTCTACACTACACATCTCTTTATTAAACATCTCTTCACTACACATCTCTTTATTAAACATTTCTACATTACTCATCTCTTTATTAAACATCTCTTTACTAAACATCTCTTTATTAAACATCTCTACACTACACATCTCTTTATTGAACATCTCTACATTACACATCTCTTTATTAAACATCTCTTCACTACACATCTCTTTATTAAACATTTCTACATTACACATCTCTTTATTAAACATCCCTACACTACACATCTCTTTATTAAACATCTCTACACTACACATCTCTTTATTAAACATCTCTACATTACACATCTCTTTATTAAACATCTCTACACTACACATCTCTTTATTAAACATCTCTACACTACACATCTCTTTATTAAACATCTCTTTACTAAACATCTCTACACTACACATCTCTTTATTAAACATCGGCTCTACACTACACATCTCTTTATTACACATCTCTACACTACACATCTCTTTATTAAACATCTCTACACTACACATCTCTTTATTAAACATCAGCTCTACACTACACATCTCTTTACTAAACATCTCTTTATTACACATCTCTACACTACACATCTCTTTATTAAACATCTCTACACTACACATCTCTTCATTAAACATCGGCTCTACACTACACATCTCTTTATTAAACATCTCTACACTACACATCTCTTTATTAAACATCTCTACACTACACATCTCTTTATTAAACATCTCTACACTGCACATCTCTTTATTAAACATCTCTACACTGCACATCTCTTTATTAAACATCTCTACACTACACATCTCTTTATTAAACATCTCTTTATTAAACATCTCTACACTGCACATCTCTTTATTAAACATCTCTACACTACACATCTCTTTATTAAACATCTCTTCACTACACATCTCTTTATTAAACATCTCTTTATTAAACATCTCTACACTGCACATCTCTTTATTAAACATCTCTACACTACACATCTCTTTATTAAACATCTCTTTATTAAACATCTCTACACTGCACATCTCTTTATTAAACATCTCTACACTACACATCTCTTTATTAAACATCTCTTCACTACACATCTCTTTATTAAACATCTCTTTATTAAACATCTCTACACTACACATCTCTTTATTAAACATCTCTTCACTACACATCTCTTTATTAAACATCTCTTTATTAAACATCTCTACACTGCACATCTCTTTATTAAACATCTCTACACTACACATCTCTTTATTAAACATCTCTACACTACACATCACAGTGTCGTGGATCAGACCTGCGATCTCTTCGATTGTGTCGGCCCTCATGTCGAGCAGCACGGTGCCGTTCAGGATGCAGGAGCGCAGCTCAAACAGACTGTGGAGGGACAGCGTGGCCACGTAGGGTTTACTCCAACGCTCCCCTCCGTCCTCCACATCCTCCTCGAACTTCAGCCACCTGAACACAGAGAGAACAGAGGTTTAACTCCTCCTACCGGAGCCCAGGGGCATTAAACATCTCTGGTTGGGTTTGAAATATACAAGAAACCTCCAGACATCCAGAAATGCTTCATTTCTTTTCAAGTGTGTTTAGTTTCAGGATCAGATTCTCCTCCTCCTCAGTCCGGTCAGTGTGAATGAAGACATAAAGGACCCTCTTTAGTTAAACAAAACCTTTATACGGAGTATAAATGGGATTAAAGTGTCCTCGCCTGGCAGTCTCCTTCCACTCCTGGAAGTCTCCGTCTCTGAAGGAGATCTCGTCCAGCTCGGTGAAGAGGTCGTGGGACGTGTGCTCCTCGTCTCCATCCTCTGTCCCCAAGATGAACTGGACTCTCTGAGACGGCGTGTCTGCGGGGACGGAACGTCTTTTATGACCACATGTATTGATGTATTGATGAGACGATCAGTGCGATTGATTGATTGAAGCTGGACGGACCGTACGGGGGCGACTCTCGTCCGTCCTCCCGGTCCAAGCGGTCTCGGCGTCTCCGGTGATGTCGCTGTCGTCTGTGACGGTGACGCCTCCGACTTTCTCGGCCCAGAGGAACGTGGACGCCGATGTACACAGCTCTGTGACCTGAGGGAGGAAATGACCAATCAGGAGACACCAATTACGTCACAAATATTTATATATATATACAAATATTTATTAAAGACTCAGATACTCTTGTTAATGGCTGATGTGTATAAATACTTAATCTCTGAGTTTTGTGTGTGTGTTTGTGTGTGTGTGTGTGTGTGGACTCACTCTCCAGTTCTTCCTTCTCAAAGTTGGTGTAGAGGGTGGAGCTGGTCTTCCCCTGGTCCAGCACGGCCTCCTCATCGTTCCCCTGCAGCAGCACAGACAGGAAGAACAACAACAACAACAACAAAAAGCAGAAAGACAAACAAGAGAAGTACATAAGTAAGTATTTTTATAAATACATATTAGAGAAGCAGCCATAGATCGGTGGACCAGTCTCTGTGTGCTGATCGACTTAAGCTGAGTTTATAATCACTGTAGTGACGCGAGGAGCGAGCGCCAGTAAATGACATCATCATGGTCTGTGCGTTGGTCGTCCACGTCTGAATTTGTGTAACTTCGCACGCAAAATATTATATAAATCATTATTTACATGTTTAAGGGTTTTACAAAGGACAATTCATTTTAAAATAATTTAGAAACATTTGAGTCTATGTTCATATCACTGAGTTACACTCGCTGTCTTTTTGATTCTCCACAATCATTTTGGTTGTTTGATCTCGGCAATCTCTACTAAACTAATGAAGTTATTACCACTAAAGTATCTCTAGTGAAGTTACCACTAAAGTATCTCTAGTGAAGTTATTACCACTAAACTATCTCTAGTGAAGTTATTACCACTAAAGTATCTCTAGTGAAGTTATTACCACTAAACTATCTCTAGTGAAGTTATTACCACTAAACTATCTCTAGTGAAGTTATTACCACTAAATTATCTCTAATGAAGTTATTACCACTAAACTATCTCTAGTGAAGTTATTACCACTAAAGTATCTCTAGTGAAGTTATTACCACTAAACTATCTCTAGTGAAGTTATTACCACTAAATTATCTCTAATGAAGTTATTACCACTAAATTATCTCTAATGAAGTTATTACCACTAAAGTATCTCTAGTGAAGTTATTACCACTAAATTATCTCTAGTGAAGTTAGTACTACCAAACTATCTCTAGTGAAGTTATTACTACTAAACTATCTCTAGTGAAGTTATTACCACTAAATTATCTCTAATGAAGTTATTACCACTAAATTATCTCTAATGAAGTTATTACCACTAAAGTATCTCTAGTGAAGTTATTACCACTAAATTATCTCTAGTGAAGTTATTACTACCAAACTATCTCTAGTGAAGTTATTACTACTAAATTATCTCTAATGAAGTTATTACCACTAAACTATCTCTAACTGTATATGCAAGTAAAGTTGTTAACACTAAACTAACACGAAATAAGTTATTACCACTAAACTATCTCTAACTGTATATGCAAGTAAAGTTATTAACACAAAACTATCACTAAAGAAGTTATTACTACTAAACTATCTCTAATGAAGTCATTAACACTAAACTATCTCTAATGAAGTTATTACTAACAAACTATCTCTAGTGAAGTTATTACTACTAAACTATCTCTAATGAAGTTATTACTACTAAACTATCTATAATAAAGTTATTACTACTAAAGTATCTCTAGTGAAGTTATTACTACTAAACTATCTCTAATGAAGTTATTACTACTAAACTATCTCTAGTGAAGTTATTACTACTAAACTATCTCTAATGAAGTTATTACCACTAAACTATCTCTAGTGAAGTTATTACTACTAAACTATCTATAATGAAGTTATTACCACTAAACTATCTCTAATGAAGTTATTACCACGAAACTATCTCTAGTGAAGTTATTACCACTAAACTATCTCTAATGAAGTTATTACCACTAAACTATCTCTAGTGAAGTTATTACTACTAAACTATCTATAATAAAGTTATTACTACTAAACTATCTATAATGAAGTTATTACTACTAAACTATCTCTAATGAAGTTATTACCACTAAACTATCTATAATAAAGTTATTACTACTAAACTATCTATAACAGTTATTACTACTAAACTATCTCTAATGAAGTTATTACCACTAAACTATCTCTAGTGAAGTTATTACCACTAAACTATCTATAATGAAGTTATTACCACTAAACTATCTCTAATGAAGTTATTACCACTAAACTATCTCTAGTGAAGTTATTACCACTAAACTATCTCTAGTGAAGTTATTACCACTAAACTATCTCTAACTGTATATGCAAGTAAAGTTGTTAACACTAAACTAACACGAAAGAAGTTATTACCACTAAACTATCTCTAACTGTATATGCAAGTAAAGTTATTAACACAAAACTATCACTAAAGAAGTTATTACTACTAAACTATCTCTAATGAAGTCATTAACACTAAACTATCTCTAATGAAGTTATTACTACTAAACTATCTCCAACTGTATATGCGAATAAAGTTATTAACCCTAAACTATCACTAACTGTATCTGTGCAGTAAACTAACTAATGAGACATACATACCAGCAACATCGCCCTAGACACTCTCTGACTGGATATGTTTCCCCAGAAGTCACCCATATCGGTCCAAAACTGTCCACCTCCTCAGGTTAACTTCCAAAAAGCAGAAAACGTCCTAAACCAAGATGATGCTTTGTGGCAGTGAACTCCGCACCGTTCGAGAATCTGTGCAGAAGATAAATCCAGCAGCTCGGACTCAAACTCCAGCTTCAGTATTTATATAAGCAGACGCTGTGCTGCCAGCAGACCATTGATGTATTTATAGCAGAGTATTGCTTCACTGAACAGCAACTTGGAGGTCTGCAAACACAGCAGGAAAGAAGAACATTAAGGAGGCGGAGCTTCTGGTGAACAATTCATCCACATACCTGGGTAGTAAAAAGAAAAACAGCAGAAACTAACAAAGTGACCACAACTGAACCAAACTAATACTTTACTTCAAACTTCTGATAACTTTGATGTATATTATCTAATAGAGATAGGACTTGTGGTCCCAAGTTAGTACTAACAAGTCTTAAGTCAAGAACAACAAGTCTACAGTTGAGTCAAGACCAACAAGTCTCTGGTCAAGTCCTGAGTTAAGACTAAGAAGTCTACAGTCGAGTCCTGAGTAAAGACCAACACATCTACAGTCAAGACCAACAAGTCTACAGTCGAGTCCTGAGTCAAGACCAGCAACTCCAGAGTCAAGACCAACAAGTCTACAGTCGAGTCCTGAGTCAAGACCAACAAGTCTACAATCGAGTCCTGAGTCAGGACCAATAAGTCTACAGTCGAGTCAAGACCAACACGTTTCTGGTCAAGTCCTGAGTTAAGACTAAGAAGTCTACAGTCGAGTCCTGAGTAAAGACCAACACGTCTACAGTCAAGACCAACAAGTCTACAGTCGAGTCCTGAGTCAAGACCAATAAGTCTACAGTCGAGTCCTGAGTCAAGACCAATAAGTCTACAGTTGAGTCCTGAGTCAAGACCAACAAGTCTACAGTCGAGTCCTGAGTCAAGACCAATAAGTCTACAGTCGAGTCCTGAGTCAAGACCAACAAGTCTTGACTGATATACGATAAATAAAACTTGTGAAATCAACCTACTCAGGTTTAAGGTCAAAGGCAGCTGTATTTTCATTTCATGTTCCTTCAGCCGCTTTGAAGAAAAGTAATGGAAGTCTACTGCAACTAGTGGAACCTTCTCAAACTTCTTATTGTTGAAGGATTAATGTCCAGCACATGGTGGTTCTACTGGTTTCTATTGTCTTGTGCCTCCCAGTAGAGACTGGTGGGTGTTGTCTACTTCCTCTAGAAGTCGACACTCGGCTATGACAGTTGAGGTTTGGTTGTTGGTTCCTCAGTTCTGTTCGTCACATGAACAGAACTGAGGGACTTTGAGTTTATCGAACTGGAGTAGAAACGTGAAACTAATATACTGAACCCGTCTACAAGGTTGTTTTCCTTCATCATCATTTAGCCAACTGATACTTTTCCTTCCCACACAAAGAGATGCATTCGCTCTGTGAGAACTACCAGTACCACTGTGTACTTCAAACTCTACTTGCACAAAGTATCTGAACTTTGCTTTACTTATTATCAGAAGCATTTGTCCCGATTGAAATCTGTTGGAGCTTTATTTTGATAGGGCGGGTCATTCTGCAGGAGAAAGTGGTTCAACATCACATTCTGATTGAAACCTGTCCAAACACACTTATGTAAGACCAAAACAATCAAGTCACAAATGACTCTTATTGGTCCTCGACAGATCTGAGGGGACAATACAACCATTCAACCAGGAAGCAGTGCATTCTGGGAGGAAAACCCCCGGAGCTGTACAGGGATCCGTTTTTAGCTCAGAGGCACTTCTGCAGGGAGGTGGGGCATTAAACTGCTCAGGAGAACATGCGTAACATAAAGGGGTTCAATGACACGTAGAACATGTGCAACATTAAAGGCTTCAATGACATGTAGAACATGGAGAACTTAGAACATGCGTAACATAAAGGGGTTCAATGACACGTAGAACATGCATAAAAAGGGCTTCAATGACACGTAGAATATGCATGGAATAAAGGGCTTTATTGACACGTAGAACCTGGAGAATGTCGAACATACAATATGTAAAGGGCTTCAATAACACGTAGAACATGCATAAAAAAGGGCTTCAATGACACGTAGAACATGCATAAAAAAGGGCTTCATTGACACGTAGAACATGCATAAAAAAGGGCTTCAATGACATGTAGAACATGAAGAACATGTGTAACAAAGGGGTTCAATGACGCATAGAATATAAAGAGCTTCATTAACACGTAGAATATGCATAAAATAAAGGGCTTCAATGACACGTAGAACATGGAGAACATAGAACATGCGTACCATAAAGGGCTTCAATGACACGTAGAACATGGAGAACGTAGAACATGCGTACCATAAAGGGTTTCAATGACACGTAGAACATGCGTAACATAAAGAGTTTAATTTACATGGAGAACAAGTGTAACAAAGGGCTTCAATGACACGTAGAACATAAAGGGCTTCATTTACATGTAGAACATGGAGAACGTAGAACATGCGTACCATAAAGGGCTTCAATGACACGTAGAACATGCGTAACATAAAAAGCTTCATTTACATGGAGAACATAGAGAACAAGTGTAACAAAGGGCTTCAATGACATGTAGAACATGGAGAACTTAGAACATGCGTACCATAAAGGGCTTCAATGACACGTAGAACATGCGTAACATAAAAAGCTTCATTTACATGGAGAACATGGAGAACAAGTGTAACAAAGGGCTTCAATGACACATAGAACATGGAGAACTTAGAATAGGCCTAACATAAAAGGGCTTCAATGACATTACATTTTATTTAGCTTACATTCATACGGCGTAGAACAGCTACAGGAACAAATCAGGGTTAAGGTTCTTGCTCAAGGACACATGGACTAGGGCGGGGATTGAACCGCCAACCCCGATTGAAAGACGGACCTGCTAACCACTGACCCAGTCAGTAGAACATAGAGAACTTAGAATAGGCATAACATAAAGGGCCTTAATAACGCGTAGAACATGGAGAACATGGGCAACAAAAAAGGACTTTAAACGAGGTCCAACCTGGGGGATGGACGACCAGGTCGGACATTGGGGGTGGACGACCAGGTCCGACATTGGGGGTGGACGACCAGGTCGGACATTGGGGGTGGACGACCAGGTCGGACATTGGGGGTGGACGACCTGGTCCGACCTGTGGGGTGGACGACCAGGTCGGACATTGGGGGTGGACGACCTGGTCCGACCTGGGGGGTGGACGACCTGGTCCGACCTGGGGGTGGACGACCAGGTCGGACATTGGGGGTGGACGACCTGGTCCGACCAGGGGGGTGGACGACCATGTCCAACATTGGGGGTGGACGACCAGGTCGGACATTGGGGGTGGACGACCTGGTCCGACCTGGGGGGTGGACGACCTGGTCCGACCTGGGGGTGGACGACCAGGTCGGACATTGGGGGTGGACGACCTGGTCGGACATTGGGGGTGGACGACCAGGTCGGACATTGGGGGTGGACGACCAGGTCCGACCAGGGGGGTGGACGACCAGGTCCGACCAGGGGGGTGGACGACCATGTCCAACATTGGGGGTGGACGACCAGGTCGGACATTGGGGGTGGACGACCTGGTCCGACCTGGGGGGTGGACGACCTGGTCCGACCTGGGGGTGGACAACCAGGTCGGACCTGGGGGTGGACGACCAGGTCCGACATTGGGGGTGGACGACCTGGTCCGACCTGGGGGGTGGACGAACAGGTCCGACATTGGGGGTGGACGACCTGGTCCGACCTGGGGGTGGACGACCAGGTCCGACATTGGGGGTGGACGACCAGGTCGAACATTGGGGGTGGACGACCAGGTCGAACATTGGGGGTGGACGACCAGGTCCGACCAGGGGGGTGGACGACCTGGTCCGACCAGGGGGGTGGACGACCAGGTCCGACATTGGGGGTGGACGACCTGGTCCGACCTGGGGGGTGGACGACCAGGTCCGACCTGGGGGGTGGACGACCAGGTCCGACATTGGGGGTGGACGACCAGGTCGGACATTGGGGGTGGACGACCTGGTCCGACCTGGAGGGTGGACGACCTGGTCCGACCTGGGGGTGGACGACCAGGTCGGACATTGGGCGTGGACGACCTGGTCCGACCTGGGGGGTTGACGAACAGGTCCGACATGGGGGTGGACGACCTGGTCCGACCAGGGGGGTGGACGACCAGGTCGAACATTGGGGGTGGACGACCAGGTCGAACATTGGGGGTGGACGACCAGGTCCGACCTGGGGGGTGGACGACCAGGTCGAACATTGGGGGTGGACGACCAGGTCGAACATTGGGGGTGGACGACCAGGTCCGACCTGGGGGGTGGACGACCAGGTCCGACATTGGGGGTGGACGAACAGGTCCGACATTGGGGGTGGACGACCAGGTCCGACATTGGGGGTGGACGACCAGGTCCGACCTGGGGGGTGGACGACCAGGTCCGACATTGGGGGTGGACGACCAGGTCCGACATTGGGGGGTGGACGAACAGGTCCGACATTGGGGGTGGACGAACAGGTCCGACCTGGGGGGTGGACGACCAGGTCCGACATTGGGGGTGGACGAACAGGTCCGACATTGGGGGTGGACGAACAGGTCCGACATTGGGGGTGGACGAACAGGTCCGACATTGGGGGTGGACGAACAGGTCCGACATTGGGGGGTGGACGAACAGGTCCGACATTGGGGGTGGACGAACAGGTCCGACCTGGGGGGTGGACGACCAGGTCCGACATTGGGGGTGGACGAACAGGTCCGACATTGGGGGTGGACGAACAGGTCCGACATTGGGGGTGGACGACCTGATGGACACATTTCCCAGCTGTTAGAAACTGAATATTGTTAAAAAGTGTAGCGAATGCTGCTTATCTGCTGTAATAATAATAATAATAATAATAATAATAGCTCAACAAAGCTCTTTCATCCATCTTTAACTCTCTGTTTACTTTGCGCCGTTACATTATTATAGCCATAAATATGACTCAATACCTCAATGGTATGACAATGCTTATTAATCAATAAAACAAGCATTTTTTAAATTGATTATTTCTGCCAATAATTATTTAGATTATTCAGTTAAATCAATTGTTTAGAGATATTATAGATATTATCAGAACATGTTTAGAAACTGTGTGTAGAAATGTCAGATGCTTTTGATGATTATGTCATAATTATTTAAAAAACAATTTGTTTTGTAATATTAATATTTAGTACAGAGAAATATAATTGTAAGATAATACCTCATAAATATGTATATTAATATAAATTATTATTATTCGTTAATATCTCAAAAACAAACAAATACTAAAGAAACATTTTCACAATAACATCAAACTTGAAAGTGACAAAAATATTTCATATATATATATGCGTATATACTGTATATACAGTATATACGCATATATATATACAAATATGTATATAGTATATGGTATATGTATATGGTATGTGTATATATATATATATATATATTCATATACATATTTGTATATATATGTGTATCTACTGTATATACAAATATATATGAGACTATTTATTTCCAGTAAATCCTGTTTGCTTTAAAATGAGAAATATTCTCATCAAAATAATCTTCAAAGCGAGAAACAATCATAAACATAAACTGAGAGACAGCTTGATTGACACTTCTTAATGGATGTTAGCTTAGCATAGCATTAAGACTCATTATTCATTAGTGCAGAAATTTAAAAAAACAATGGATTGATCTAAAAAGTATATCTTTAATGTACTACTAAATACTGTAATCATACTAATAATAATAAAAACATGATGCGTGTTCTTCCTTCACATCCTGCACCAAACAGCCTCTTTGATATTTTCAAAAGCATCTAATATTTGTTTCAATATTCAAACGTAGATCAACACTGAACAAACATTTAAATATTTCATCAAAGTGTTTTCAGATCTTCTGTCGCTTCCTTCATTTATAATATTCAAAATAATTCAATCTGTGGGAAATGAAACCAAATAAAGACCAATCATAATAATTAATATATTAACAATGAATAATAATGTTGCACACGTCAAAACGTAAAGAAGTATTACAATTGATCTGAAACAGAAGTATTTGGACACATGTATTTACTTCGTGGTACTTTCTACTTCTACTCTACTATCCAATGTTTTAGTTTATAGTTTATAGTTCATGCTGTTCCATGGATATACATTGTTATTGTTCATAAATACTGATCCAGTGAAGCTACTCAGGTAAATTAAGTACTTGTAACAGAGTATGTATAG
>NC_046981.1:490000-515000 GCF_009769545.1 Cyclopterus lumpus
AAGGTGAGACGTTGTTATAAATAAGGTGAGACGTTGTTATTAATAAGGTGAGACGTTGTTATAAATAAGGTGAGACGTTGTTATTAATAAGGTGAGACTTTGTTATTATTAAGGTGAGACTTTGTTATTAATAAGGTGAGACGTTGTTATAAAAAAGGTGAGACGTTGTTATTAATAAGGTGAGACGTGAGATGTTGTTATTAATAAGGTGAGACGTTGTTATTAATAAGGTGAGACTTTGTTATTATTAAGGTGAGACTTTGTTATTAATAAGGTGAGACGTTGTTATTAATAAGGTGAGACTTTGTTATTATTAAGGTGAGACTTTGTTATTAATAAGGTGAGACGTTATAAATAAGGTGAGACGTTGTTATTAATAAGGTGAGACTTTGTTATTAATAAGGTGAGACTTTGTTATTAATAAGGTGAGACGTTGTTATAAATAAGGTGAGACGTTGTTATTAATAAGGTGAGACGTTGTTATTAATAAGGTGAGACTTTGTTATTATTAAGGTGAGACTTTGTTATTAATAAGGTGAGACATTGTTATTAATAAGGTGAGACTTTGTTATTATTAAGGTGAGACTTTGTTATTAATAAGGTGAGACGTTATAAATAAGTTGAGACGTTGTTATTAATAAGGTGAGACGTTGTTATTAATAAGGTGAGACTTTGTTATTATTAAGGTGAGACTTTGTTATTAATAAGGTGAGACTTTGTTATTATTAAGGTGAGACTTTGTTATTAATAAGGTGAGACGTTGTTATTATTAAGGTGAGACTTTGTTATTAATAAGGTGAGACGTTGTTATTAATAAGGTGAGACTTTGTTATTATTAAGGTGAGACTTTGTTATTAATAAGGTGAGACGTTGTTATAAATAAGGTGACACTTAGCCTTCAATGACTTCAAAATATTATTAATGATAAATGTACTCATGTATTCTGAAGCTCTGGGCTCAGGTACAGCTGGTTTACTTTAAAGTCAGACTTTTAAAAAATGTATTGTTTACCTTAAAAGTCAGGCTTATTAATACATGTATTGTTTACCTTTAAAGTCAGATGAACTTTGTGAAACATGAGAACTTGTCTTCATGCTCCAGGTTCTGATCTAAGACTCTGAGACTCAGCATGGGTCCTGTGCTACTGCTCATGATGTTGGCTGCAGAGAACTCTGGTAAGAAAGCTTAAACATTAAACATTAAACATTAACAGTAAACATTAAACATTAACATTAAACATTAACATTAAACATTAACATTAAACATTAACATTAAACATTAACATTAAATATTAACATTAAATATTAAACATTAAACATTAAACATTAACATTAAACATTAAACATTAACATTAACATTAACATTAAACATTAAACATTAACATTAAACATTAAACATTAAACATTAACATTAAATATTAACATTAAACATTAAACATTAAACATTAACATTAAACATTAACATTAAACATTAAACATTAACATTAACAGTAAACATTAAACATTAACATTAAACATTAACATTAAACATTAACATTAAATATTAACATTAAACATTAAACATTAACATTAAATATTAACATTTACATTAAACGTTAACATTAACCATTAAACATTAAACATTAAACATTAAACATTAACATTAACATTAACCATTAAACATTAAACATTAAACATTAAACATTAACATTAACATTAAACATTACATATTAACATTCACATTAAATGTTAACATTAACCATTAAACATTAAACATTAACCATTAACCATTAACATTAAACATTAAACATTAAACATTAAACATTAACATTTAACATTAACATTAAACATTAAACATTAAACTTTAACATTAAACATTAACATTAAACATTAAACATTTAACATTAACATTAACATTAAACATTAAACATTAAACATTAACATTAAACATTAACATTAAACATTAACATTAAACATGAAACATTAACATAAACATTCTCTCCCCAAACTCATCCAGGACTGCACTGATCTTTCCATATTCAAATCGCAAATCCAACCCCACCTGTTCAGAACTGCTTTTAATGTGTGATTGTTTGCTCTATGTTCTTATTATTTGTATTTATTATTATTATGTTATGTGAAGTGTCTTTGAGTATCACGAAAAGCGCTGTATAAATTAAATGCATTATTATTATTATTAACATTAAACATTAAACATTAAACATTACCATTAACATTAAACATTAACATTAACATTAACACTAACATTAAACATTAAACATCAAACATTAAACATTAACATTAAACATTAACCATTAACATTAAACATTAAACATTAAACATTAAACATTAAAATTAAACATTAAACATTAACATTAACATTAAAGATTAACATTATAATTATATTTCAATTCAATTCAGTTTATTTTGTATAGCCCAATATCACAAATTACAAATTTGCCTCAGAGGGCTTTACAATCACATACGACATCCCTGTCCCATATATGAGCTGCGAGGACCACAAGGAAAGACGGTGATACTTACTGGGGTTTACCTGTTTGAAGAATGCAAAGGAGGTTCACTGTTTTGCATGTATTTGCGTTCCCAGAGGTCACAGCCACTCCACCTGAACACAGCACAGGTCTGAAATTCGTTGTTGCCTTCCCGGAGAACATCGCCTACTATCATCCGGTTGTGGCCCAAAACATGGTCCAGCTCACTGCCTTGTATGATGACACTTCGGTCAACATTAAATCTTATACCTTCGCGGATATAGAAATGACCCTGAGTCAAGGAGAGTCCAAGAACTACACACTTGATGAAAGAATGGAATCTAACTCACAAAGCATCTCCGACAGAGTTCTCCAAATTACCAGCAATAACTTAATCACGGTCCACGCCATCAACCAGAAGCAGAACAGTGTGCAGACGGCTTTGGTTTTACCGACCGACAAACTGGCCAAAGAGTACCTCATCCCGCCGGTACCCGAGATCCAAGGAACCACTTTGCCTGTGAACATAGTCACCGCAGGCGTAACTGAAAGAGGTCCCTTCAGACTCGTTATCGTCAATGGGGAAAATGCAGGAAACATTGTAACTGTTAAAGGTACAAACGATGAAAAGTTTACGCTTGAGTCTAACCATATTGTTCAGATCTGGTTGGGAAAAACAGAGCAATTCCGATCTGTGACAGCCAGCTACCCAGTGGCGGTCCTCTTTGGTCACACCTGCGCTATGCGGAGCAGCTGCATCTGTGGGCAGCTGTACGCCGCGCTGCCGCCAGCCAAAGAAGAGAAGCTGAAGTTCTACATTCCACCGGCTCTGGCCAATGGAACTGAAGCATTTGTACTCGTGTCAGAGAAAACAGGCACCAAAATACAGGACTTCAACCCGGCATCGCCGCTGGTCGAGACAGCCGGCACAGCTATCTTCTACCATCAGGGCTTACTCCTCCCGCTGATCCCAGATACCGACTTCGCTGCCTGTTATGTCGTTCACAGCATCCTTGACACGCAGAACTTTGTATTTATTGTGGTGAACAAGACTTTCACTGATGGGGTTCATGTTGGAAATCTTCGTTTGGAGAACAGCTGGCAGGATCTGAAAGGGACTGATTATGTCTCCACAACTGTTGTTCTGGTGTTGGGCAAGAGCGTCATCTGGCACGCCTCCTCCAAAATGGCTGTCTATTTCATGGGAAGAAAGAATGGTTCTTGGTTTGGGAACCCAGCCGCCATCATCAGTACAAGCCCAGGTATGGAGCCGCACATTTATAGTCCGAGCTACAGCTTAAAAATGTAACTTTTAGCCTCCTTTAGTATTCCACAAAGCCTTTTAGTAGTTAAACTAGAAAGTAACTGTTGCTACCAAGCTTTCCAATCACAAGAATGGCAGATTCACCACTAAACTCTTGTTGTCTGAAACAAGGAATCCTTCTCTTTAGTTTCAGTAGTTAAGCTAACGTTAGCTCAGTGAGTTGGATGAAATCTCTGTCAGATATCTTATATATTCCCATCTGATTAGTTTGAAGCAGATAATCTTGAACATGCCTGATTGGCTACATGCATTAAATCTAATATCTACAGTATATTAGACCAGACTGAGAATAAAGCTAACAGGTCATTCATTCAAGACTTGCCCGTTAATGATCCTTGTGTTTGGCTCATGTAACAATATCTTGCAAACTCCCCCAGAGCCAATACACATTAGGATGGAGCTGCTAATGTTAGCATAACACTCTGATAGCATCCACAACACCCCTCTTACTCATGAGCTAATGATGAGCCTCTTTGGTCTTGGACGTACCACTTGGTGCTACTCGAGATAGTATAAGCTAGTTATGAGCTGGGAAATGTTAACAATGTATCTGGTAAACACACTGTTGGTTCCATATGAAGGCTAACTAGAGCCCTAAGCTTCCAGGCTGCTAAGCTATGATTGCTAAGCTACAGACCGATGCACGAAACACAGTGTGGTTTCTTATCAAACAGGCCTTCTCATTCCAGGCCTTCTCATGTGTCTCTGTTGTGTTTCATCTGAACTCCCCAAAAGATTTCAGGGGGTGCGTCTTGTCTCCAGAGGTCCTAAAAATTGGAGAAGTGGCAAACAGCTGGCAAGAATCCCTGAAGTACTGCAAAGACCAGAAGATGGAGCTGGTCAGCTTCCCTGAGGCCCAGCACCAGAGAGAAGTCTACGGAAAACTCCTCCAGGCCCAGGGCGCCAGCCGGCAGGAGGTGTGGATCGGCATGCGGCGCAGCTCCCGGTCTGGGGAGTGGTACTGGCTGAACGGGGTTCCTGTCAATGACACCAACTGGGAGGAGGGGGAGCCCGGCACAGTGCACGACGGCCAGTGTGCCATCATGAGTCTGGACGAGAACAAGAACTTTGGCTGGAGTGACAAGGGCTGCTGTGAGGCCGCTAAACCCGTTTGCCACATTGAACCCATTTTACTAAACATATCATAAAAGTAATATTATCAGAATCAACATATTTTATGTGGGATTTATTTTTGAAAAACTTGCCCAGAGAAAAAAACAAATTATTCCATAATGATCTGGTAACAAAGTTTAGTCCTTCAAAAAAAAATCAAGAAACCTTTTTGGACATTTGTGAAGAAGACAGGAAGTAGGTGTAGACAGGAAGTAGGTGTAGACAGGAAGTACGTATAGACAGGACATATGCTACATCCCAAGTCTTGATTATCGTTTCCTCGCACCTCACTTGAACTGGAAGTTTTTCAGGTATTTGATTGGACACGCCCCCTCACTGTTCATCATGTATTTGATTAGTAGTTTAACACCATTAAATCAACTGAACTGAACTGAACTGGATTCTTAGTAGAATGTTCCTTAAGAACTGTCCACAGAACCAGCTGTTAGACTGTCAGATGTGACCAGCTGATCCAGATGTGACCAGCTGTCAGCCGTCATCGCTTGACGCTTCCGAAGAAACGACATCTCATTTCTCTTAAAACATATTTCCTCGTTTCCTCTCTCCTTGTGTGGTTTCCTTGAGTCTCTCCATGCATCCCTGGTGGGAGGGACTAGGAATTGAGGGAAACAGGGATGCAATTAGGAGACCTGGGATGCACCCAGTGGTGTAGACAGGAAGTAGGTGTAGACAGGACGTAGGTGTAGACAGGAAGTAGGTGTAGACAGGACGTAGGCGAAAACAGGAAGTGTCTGTAGACAGGACATAGGTGTAGACAGGAAGTGTCTGTAGACAGGACGTAGGTAAAAACACAAAGTAGGTGTAGACAGGACGTAGGTGTAGACAGGAAGTGTCTGTAGACAGGACGTAGGTAAAAACACAAAGTAGGTGTAGACAGGACGTAGGTGTAGACAGGAAGTGTCTGTAGACAGGACGTAGATGTAGACAGGACGTAGGTGTAGACAGGAAGTGGCTATAGACAGAACGTAGGTGTAGACAGGAAGTGTCTGTAGACAGGACGTAGATGTAGACAGGACGTAGGTGTAAACAGGAAGTGGCTGTAGACAGAACGTAGGTGTAGACAGGAAGTGTCTGTAGACAGGACGTAGATGTAGACAGGACGTAGGTGTAGACAGGAAGTGGCTATAGACAGGACATAGGTGTAAACAGGAAGTGGCTGTAGACAGGACGTAGGTGTAGACAGGAAGTGGCTGTAGACAGGACGTAGGTGTAGACAGGAAGTGGCTGTAGACAGGACGTAGGTGTAGACAGGAAGTGGCTGTAGACAGGACGTAGGTGTAGACAGGAAGTGGCTGTAGACAGGACGTAGATGTAGACAGGACGTAGGTGTAAACAGGAAGTGGCTGTAGACAGAACGTAGGTGTAGACAGGAAGTGGCTGTAGACAGGACGTAGGTGTAGACAGGAAGTGGCTGTAGACAGGACGTAGGTGTAGACAGGAAGTGGCTGTAGACAGGACGTAGGTGTAGACAGGAAGTAGGTGTAAGTTTGAAGCCTCCTGCGTTACATTCGAGGAAAGACTTTCTTTCTTTAAGCTTCCGTCTGCATTCAGGAACTAAAGAAAGAAGCGTGTTTCAGTTGTAACTTTGCTTCAGTCGGTCTTAGACTTTATGTTGAGGCTTCAGGATGTTGGGAAAACGACCTTCTGACCTTTCAGGTGATTAAAGTTACTGAAATTAACCAAAGAGACCAATGTCCTAAACCATGAGGAAGCTGATTCATGATGGTGAAGGTTTGACTTGTAGCTTTAATTCATTAATAAACATATTAACATTTTATGAATGGTGGTTTGAATATATATAAGAGTTAATGTCTAAGATAACTGCCAATGTATTGATTGTTTAGACAATCTGTGATCTGATTGGTCAAGGGACACTTATTGATCAGCTGATCAATGTCTCCAGGTCTCCTAAGGTCCCGTGTTTGACTCCTCCCCCTTCACACAGTTCCATTACATAAATGTTCATTCCACGTGTTTCTGTTTGAATAAACTCCATTTAAACTCTGATTGTTCTAATAAATCTATTCTAATGTTTGAACCTGTTGTTTTGTATTTATAATATATATATATATATATATATATATATATATATATATACACAACAATGATAAATATGACATTATTAATAATCACATACATTTAATAGAGGCTGTGTCCATAGGTTCAGTGTCTCAACAATGAAGGCAAAGAAATTATTGATCAGCAGAGAATCGTTAAGTCTTTCATTTAAGAAGTGATTTTAGATTCATTGATAAGTCAAAATAAACAATATCAACGTTACCTCAACATGAACTGACAGATGAACCAGAGAGTTGGATATGAATTAAACTCATAATCATAACATCAGAGTCTATCAGGACAATAAAGTGATGAATAATAATAATTAAGTACATGGATATTGATCCTTAAAGACTTGTTGATGGGGTTACTTCCCCCAGCATCCGGCTCCCTGCAGACCTCCTCCCTGCAGCATCCAGACCCCCGTCCCCACCAGGAGGAGGACCTTGGCCCCCAGAGACAGGGACAGGAGGAGCAGGAGAGGAGGCGATGCCCCGCCCACATAGCGGGGGGGCGGGGGGGGCAGGAAGTATAGGGCGGCCTGTTCTTTGCCCAGCGGGTTGGAGGCGCTGCAGGTGTACCGCCGGCCCGGCTCCACGTCCCTCAGCTGGCTGACGGCGAGGAAGTGAGACGCCGAGCCGCGAGGGGAGGAGCCATCCAGGAGGTTGTCGGGGCCGAGCCACTGGACGTCCGGCAGCGGGGAACCCTGGACCCGGCACAGGGCCCTGAACCCGGACTGCTCAGTGCCCTCCACCCACAGAGACTGGATCCGAGGAGGAGCTGGGGGAGGAGGGAGGACACAAGGGTGAAGGAGAGAGACAGGATCCTAGTAGGAGCCAGGGGAGGAGGGAGGACTCAAGGGTGAAGGAGAGAGACAGGATCCTAGTAGGAGCCAGGGGAGGAGGGAGGACTCAAGGGTGAAGGAGAGAGACAGGATCCTAGTAGGAGCCAGGTGAGGAGGGAGGACACAAGGGTGAAGGAGAGAGACAGGATCCTAGTAGGAGCCAGGGGAGGAGGGAGGACACAAGGGTGAAGGAGAGAGACAGGATCCTAGTAGGAGCCAGGGGAGGGAGGACTCAAGGGTGAAGGAGAGAGACAGGATCCTAGTAGGAGCCAGGGGAGGGAGGACTCAAGGGTGAAGGAGAGAGACAGGATCCTAGGAGGAGCTGAGAGAGGAGGGAGGACTCAAGGGTGAAGGAGAGAGACACGATCCGAGGAGGAGCCGGGGGAGGAGGGAGGACACAAGGGTGAAGGAGAGAGACAGGATCCTAGTAGGAGCCAGGGGAGGAGGGAGGACTCAAGGGTGAAGGAGAGAGACAGGATCCTAGTAGGAGCCAGGGGAGGAGGGAGGACTCAAGGGTGAAGGAGAGAGACAGGATCCTAGTAGGAGCCAGGGGAGGAGGGAGGACTCAAGGGTGAAGGAGAGAGACAGGATCCTAGTAGGAGCCAGGGGAGGAGGGAGGACACAAGGGTGAAGGAGAGAGACAGGATCCTAGTAGGAGCCAGGGGAGGGAGGACTCAAGGGTGAAGGAGAGAGACAGGATCCTAGTAGGAGCCAGGGGAGGGAGGACTCAAGGGTGAAGGAGAGAGACAGGATCCTAGGAGGAGCTGAGAGAGGAGGGAGGACTCAAGGGTGAAGGAGAGAGACACGATCCGAGGAGGAGCTGGGGGAGGAGGGAGGACACAAGGGTGAAGGAGAGAGACAGGATCCTAGTAGGAGCCAGGGGAGGAGGGAGGACTCAAGGGTGAAGGAGAGAGACAGGATCCTAGTAGGAGCCAGGGGAGGAGGGAGGACTCAAGGGTGAAGGAGAGAGACAGGATCCTAGTAGGAGCCAGGGGAGGAGGGAGGACACAAGGGTGAAGGAGAGAGACAGGATCCTAGTAGGAGCCAGGGGAGGGAGGACTCAAGGGTGAAGGAGAGAGACAGGATCCTAGGAGGAGCTGAGAGAGGAGGGAGGACTCAAGGGTGAAGGAGAGAGACAGGATCCGAGGAGGAGCTGGGGGAGGAGGGAGGACACAAGGGTGAAGGAGAGAGACAGGATCCTAGTAGGAGCCAGGGGAGGGACGACTCAAGGGTGAAGGAGAGAGACAGGATCCTAGTAGGAGCCAGGGGAGGAGGGAGGACTCAAGGGTGAAGGAGAGAGACAGGATCCTAGGAGGAGCTGAGAGAGGAGGGAGGACTCAAGGGTGAAGGAGAGAGACACGATCCGAGGAGGAGCTGGGGGAGGAGGGAGGACACAAGGGTGAAGGAGAGAGACAGGATCCTAGGAGGAGCCAGGGGAGGGACGACTCAAGGATGAAGGAGAGAGACAGGATCCTAGTAGGAGCCAGGGGAAGGAGGACTCAAGGGTGAAGGAGAAAGACAGGATCCTAGGAGGAGCTGAGAGAGGAGGGAGGACTCAAGGGTGAAGGAGAGAGACAGGATCATAGTAGGAGCCAGGGGAGGGAGGACTCAAGGGTGAAGGAGAGAGACACGATCCTAGGAGAAGCTGAGAGAGGAGGGAGGACACAAGGGTGAAGGAGAGCGACAGGATCCTAGGAGGAGCTGAGAGAGGAGGGAGGACACAAGGGTGAAGGAGGGGATCCTAGGAGGGAGAAGGGAAGAAGGAGGAGGACGTACCCTCAACTCTCAGTCGGGTCCCCATCTTGTCCTCGAAGCTGACGTGGTCCCGTCCATGGACCTCCACCCGGCAGTAGTAGCGCCCGCTATCCTGCAGGGTGGCGCCGCTGATCCGCAGCGATAGGTCGTGCTCCCTCGGGTTCCCCTCCAGTCGGTATCGCTGGTCCTGCTGGGGCCCCAGCTCCGCTGGTGCAGCGGTACAGGACGGTGGCTCCCTGACCGTGGCCCAGACGCCACAGCACCTGCAGGGAGGAATGCTGGGAGTGCTGCGGGTGGCTGAAGGTGCAGGGGAGCACCACCGGGTAGCCCTCCACCGCGCGCACCTCCGGCTGCACCTTTGTGGACCAGCCGTCGTCTCTGGAGCCGGATGCTGCCGGCCAGAACAGATCAGGAGGAGCAACTTTATACTGTTGATGAGGAGCAACTTTATACTGTTGAGGACGATCAACACACACACACACACACACACACACACACACAAACCCCACGCATGCACTCACCTCCACCACTGAAACTACTCCATACACCACTGTTTTGCTACCTAAATTCAATAAAAACCCTTGCTGATAACAATTACCTGGGTGTGTCCCCCTTTGTTGTCGCGGCCCCAAGGGGAGTGTTACATTTGGGCCCCCTGATATCCATATTCATTGTTTCTGACGGTTCATAGATTGGTTCAACCAGAATGTGATTTTGCTCAGTAGTTTTGCTTCATTCAGTATATGATAACACAAGAGACAGAATTTCAGGGTCTTAGTGATATTTTATGCTCATTTGGACACGATCACTGAATAAAGATGAACTAGTTCAGTGTCAAATATACCATTCAATGGAAAAAAATAGTTTAATATAAATCACAAATATATAGATATAGATATAGATATTTTATATATATATATACATATATATATACATATATTTTTTATATGTATATATATGTACAATTAGTCACCAGCAGTGAGACGTAGACAAGCTGACGTAAACTCACTGAATACTTTCTGAAACCAATAATGAATAATCTTATAATAAATACTCTTATGACATTTTGTGTGTGTGTGTGAGCTCACCGATAGCAGAAAACAACAGACCCAAAGTGCTGCCAATCCACCGGACTTCCATGATGAGACTGCTGAAGAAACAACGCAAGCTAGGACATAGGATTGTGTGTGTGTGTGTGTGTGTGTGTGTGTGTGTGTGCGTGTGTGTGCGTGTGTATGCATGTGTGTGCGTGACTCAGTACCTCCAGACACACTGTGTGTGTGAGTGTGTTTCCATACTTCTGTTACTTCCTTCTGTCTATTAAAAGCAGAATAAACCAGCTGGTTTTGGTTTCTTTGTGTCTTTTTGATCCAGCATCTCTTTAATTAATAATAATCAATAATTAAACAATAAAGGTCTTTAATGGTAACATTTCAATACAACACTTATACACATGAATCATTCATTAACCTCCAATGTGCATCTTAAAGTAAAGGGAGGGATGAAGAGATGGGTCGAGCTGGGTTGCCCTGGTGTGGGTTGGTCCTGGTGTGGGTGACCCTGGTGCGGGATGCCCTGGTATGGGTGACCCTGGTGTGGGTTGCCCTGGTGCGGGTGACCCTGGTGTGGGTTGGTCCTGGTGTGCGTTGGCCCTGGTGTGGGTTGCCCTGGTGCGGGTGACCCTGGTGTGGGTTGGTCCTGGTGTGGATTGTCCTGGTGTGGGTTTCCCTGGTGCGGGTGACCCTGGTGTGGGTTGGTCCTGGTGTGGGTTTCCCTGGTGCGGGTGACCCTGGTGTGGGTTTCCCTGGTGCGGGTGACCCTGGTGTGGGTTGGTCCTGGTGTGGGTTGGTCCTGGTGTGGGTGACTGTGGTGTGGATTGTTCTGGTGTGGGTGGCCGTGGTGTGGATTGCCCTGGTGTGGTTTGGTCCTGGTGTGGGTTTCCCTGGTGCGGGTGACCCTGGTGTGGGTTGGTCCTGGTGTGGGTTGGTCCTGGTGTGGATTGTCCTGGTGTGGGTTTCCCTGGTGCGGGTGACCCTGGTGTGGGTTGGTCCTGGTGTGGGTTGGTCCTGGTGTGGGTGACTGTGGTGTGGATTGTTCTGGTGTGGGTGGCCGTGGTGTGGATTGCCCTGGTGTGGGTTGCCGTGGGAGGATGAAGATGAGAGGAGGATGAAGATGAGGAAGATGTCTCTGATTTTCAAACCAGACCGGCTTCAGTACACATCTGATAGAAGGAACCCTGAAGACGGAGAAGCTGAGACGGAGAATCCATCTCTACTACTCTGCCCCGGTCCATCACAATGACCCTGAGGACAGTCAGACAGGCAGACAGACAGGGAAGGAGATCAGTCAATCAGACAGACAGACAGACAGACAGGGAAGGAGATCAGTCAATCAGACAGACAGGCAGACAGGTAGACAGACAGACAGGGAAGAAGATCAGTCAATCAGACAGACAGGCAGACAGGTAGACAGACAGACAGGGAAGAAGAGCAGTCAATCAGACAGCCAGGCAGACAGACAGGGAAGAAGAGCAGACAGACATGAAAGAAGAGCAGGCAGACAGGCAGACGGACGATAGTGCTATCTTGACGACCACTGAGAGGACCTGCTGGACATGATGGTGTTGAGGCGGTGTGCGATGGTCAGGACTGTGCAGTCTTTAAACTGAGTCCGGATGGTGGACTGGATCAGCTGGTCTGGGTTCAAGTCCACAGCTGCTGTGGCTTCATCCAGTACCAGAATCCTGGTCTTCCTCAGCAGGGCTCTGGCCAAACACAGCAGCTGCCTCTGACCCAGACTGAGAGCAGAGACCATTACAACTTCCTGTCTCGTCTATGAATATATATGTGTGTATGTATATATATATATATATATATATATATATATGTGTGTATATATATATATATATATGTGTGTATATCTCTATCTGTGTTGGTCAGGTAAACCTGGTCCAGGTGTGCTGCAGGTGGACCTACCTGAGGTTCTCTCCTCCTTCACAGTACTTTTTACCTGAAGCATCATCACCTTCATCATCATCATCATCATCATCACCACCTTCATCATCATCATCATCACCACCTTCATCATCATCATCATCATCATCTTTAAACAACAGAAACGGTTGATGGTTAAACTTTAGTGTTTTATTATCAAACTGCCAGAGACATTTGTGTGTGTGTGTGTATGTGTGTGTGTGTGTGTGCATGTGTGTGTGTGCATGTGTGTGTGTGTTTACACTGAGCATGTGCAGTTAGTCACATGACTTGTTTTCTGTTAACGAAGCTTGTCAATCACAGATCAATCGTTACAAATATCCCAACTCTCAGCAAACGTCCGTCATGTTTTCTCATATTGATTAGCAGGTGGGCGGGTCCACCAGAACACTGTGATGTGATTGGTTGTCGTGGTCCAATGAGGAGCGTTGGTTCTAGGACCCTTTAGCACTTCTGGTCATTATCCCAATCATCTTCCACTGGTCTGGAGTCAGCTGAGACACAAACAGACATTGTTTTATTAGTCTGATCTTTTACACTTGGAGCCATTCAAAAATAAAATGTTATCTGAATCATCATCAATAAACGTCCTTCATGTGTTTGTGTTCTTAGATTTAAACAATGAAAAGAAAACACGCGTGGTTACCAATTAGTTATTATCATATTAATTAATTCACCGTAAGTGGAAATACAAACATCGATAAGTTACTTCTGAACGTAATAGTCAATGTTTCTGGGGGAAACATTTAAGCGTGGCACTCACTCTGCGCAGCTCGTTAAACTCTCCGGCCATCGACACGTATTCTCCCCCATCAAACCGGACCACCTGAGAACACACAGGAAAAGTTCATCTAAACTGACCCAAGATCAGACTCAACTCTGGCCTAAGCTCAGACTCAACTATGGCCTAAGGTCAGCCTAAACTCTGGCCTACGGTCAGCCTAAACTCTGGCCTACAGTCAGACTCAACTATGGCCTAAGGTCAGCCTAAACTCTGGCCTACGGTCAGCCTAAACTCTGGCCTACAGTCAGACTCAACTATGGCCTAAGGTCAGCCTAAACTCTGGCCTACGGTCAGCCTAAACTCTGGCCTACAGTCAGACTCAACTATGGCCTAAGGTCAGCCTAAACTCTGGCCTACGGTCAGCCTAAACTCTGGCCTACGGTCAGACTCAACTCTGGCCTACAGTCAGACTCAACTATGGCCTACGGTCAGCCTCAACTCTGGCCTACAGTCAGACTCAACTCTGGCCTACAGTCAGACTCAACTATGGCCTACGGTCAGACTCAACTATGGCCTACGGTCAGACTCAACTATGGCCTACGGTCAGACTCAACTATGGCCTACGGTCAGCCTCAACTCTGGCCTAAGGTCAGACTCAACTATGGCCTACGGTCAAGACTCAACTCTGGCCTACAGTCAGACTCAACTATGGCCTACGGTCAGCCTAAACTCTGGCTTTAGGTCAGACTCAACTCTGGCCTAAGGTCAGCCTCAACTATGGCTTTAGGTCAGACTCAACTATGGCCTAAGGTCAGACTCAACTCTGACCTACAGTCAGACTCAACTCTGGCCTAAGGTCAGACTCAACTCTGACCTACAGTCAGACTCAGCTCTGGCCTTAGGTCAGACTCAACTCTGGCCTAAGGTCAGCCTCAACTCTGGCCTACGGTCAGACTCAACTATGGCTTTAGGTCAGACTCAACTCTGGCTTAAGGTCAGCCTCAACTATGGCTTTAGGTCAGACTCAACTATGGCCTAAGGTCAGCCTCAACTATGGCCTAAGGTCAGACTCAACTCTGGCCTTAGGTCAGACTCAACTCTGGCCTTAGGTCAGCCTCAACTATGGCCTAAGGTCAGACTCACAGCTCCAGACATCCAGCTAGCATAGTCGCTGCTCATGTACGCTGCCAGGTTTGCGATCTCTGTTGGTGTTCCAAGTCGACCTGTTGGGATCCGACCGATCATCTTCTTCTCAAAGTCTCCAGTTGGGTCCAGACGACTGAAGGCCCCCTAAACACAACAACAACAACAACAACAACAAGCGGACATCAATCTCCCCATTTTTAATGAACTCAGGAGGCCTCCTGGTTCTACTGAATCTTCAGAAGGTCTTTGGTCCCAGCAGCAGTTAGAGTTTATTAATGAACACTATTATCGTCTATTTTAAGTCTATTGTTGTCACTTTTGTGGTCTGTGAGAGTTTATTGTCGTCTGTATGTGCGTTTTATAAAGTGTTCTATCTTATCAAACAGACAACCATAAACAAACAGAGGATATGAGCAGATGGGCGGTACCTTGGTTCTGATAGGTCCAGGCTGGATTATGTTGAACCTGTGGCCGTAGCGCCCCCACTCTGAAGCCAGAGACCTGACACACACACACAGACACAGACCATGAAGACAATATGAAAACAGCTCAAAGGTTAAAGGTTAAAGGTCAGACTGACTTGTAGAGCGCCTCGACTCCGGCCTTCGCCGACGCACTCGGAACAACGAAGCCAGAACCCGACTCAGCGTAGATGGTAGTGATAGCGAGGAAGGACGCACCTGGACATTAATAAATGATAACAACAATAAGAAGGGTGGAGTTAACGAGAATGGTTACTTCCTGGATGATTCAGGAAAAAACTGGAAAATGTTGCTATTTGACTTTTGCTAAATTAAATTGGAAATCTGACTCTGGACCAGTCTCTGACCTCTCTGACTGAGGACCAGTCTCTGACCTCTCTGACTCAGGATCAGTCTCTGACCTTTCTGACTGAGGACCAGTCTCTGACCTTTCTGACTCAGGACCAGTCTCTGACCTCTCTGACTCTGGATCAGTCTCTGACCTCTCTGACTCTGGACCAGTCTCTGACCTCTCTGACTCTGGATCAGTCTCTGACCTTTCTGACTCTGGACCAGTCTCTGACCTCTCTGACTCTGGATCAGTCTCTGACCTCTCTGACTCTGGATCAGTCTCTGACCTCTCTGACTCTGGACCAGTCTCTGACCTCTCTGACTCTGGACCAGTCTCTGACCTCTCTGTCTCTGGATCAGTCTCTGACCTTTCTGACTCTGGACCAGTCTCTGACCTCTCTGACTCTGGACCAGTCTCTGACCTCTCTGTCTCTGGATCAGTCTCTGACCTTTCTGACTCTGGATCAGTCTCTGACCTCTCTGACTCTGGATCAGTCTCTGACCTTTCTGACTCTGGACCAGTCTCTGACCTTTCTGACTCTGGATCAGTCTCTGACCTCTCTGACTCTGGACCAGTCTCTGACCTCTCTGACTCTGGACCAGTCTCTGACCTCTCTGTCTCTGGATCAGTCTCTGACCTTTCTGACTCTGGATCAGTCTCTGACCTCTCTGTCTCTGGATCAGTCTCTGACCTTTCTGACTCTGGATCAGTCTCTGACTTTTCTGACTCTGGATCAGTCTCTGACCTCTCTGTCTCTGGATCAGTCTCTGACCTTTCTGACTCTGGATCAGTCTCTGACCTCTCTGACTCTGGACCAGTCTCTGACCTCTCTGACTCTGGATCAGTCTCTGACCTCTCTGACTCTGGACCAGTCTCTGACCTCTCTGACTCTGGACCAGTCTCTGACCTCTCTGACTCTGGACCAGTCTCTGACCTCTCTGTCTCTGGATCAGTCTCTGACCTTTCTGACTCTGGATCAGTGTCTGACCTTTCTGACTCTGGATCAGTCTCTGACCTCTCTGACTCTGGATCAGTCTTTTGCCCAGCTCCAGTGTAATGAAGGCCGTCCCATTCAAGACAATGTCGGTGATGCTCTTCCAGGCGTTTGGAGACAGATGTTCTGACGGACAGACAAAGTTTCCTGCTGCATTGTTGATAATCACCTGGACCAATCAGGGGGGGGGGGGTTAGGGTCAGTGGGGGTCCTCACGACGACAGAAAAACAAACGTGTGTATGTGCTCTTACATCAGGAAGTCCCGTCAGAGACTCGACCTGGTCAACACAACGAGAGACGGCCTCAGGATCTCTGACGTCACACTGAACCACATGGACCTTCGACAGAGAAAGCGGGGGCTAATTCAGACCAGATCAGACCAGATCAATGTACCATTTATAAATCACAATCTTCTTCATATTGATCTATAAGTTGTTCCTGTTGATGAGATCAGTAACTGCCTGAAGGTTTGAACAAGAGGACTTGCAGACTTAACCTGGACTGACTGTGACGGGTCAGGTCCGCCTGGTTCGGTCTAGTTCTGGTTCTGGTTGGTTACCTTGTTCCCAGTCTGGCTGGTGATCTCCTCGGCTGTTTTCTGAAGGACGTCCAACTTTCTAAACGATAAACACAAAGTCAGGATTTAAATATTTAAACGATTTAAGGTCATAAAAACAAACTAGCATTAACTAGCGTTAGCATTAGGTAACATTAGCATTAACCAGCGTTAGCGTTAAATTAACCAGCATTATGGGGCGTTCACACCAAACGCGTTGCAAATGTTTCGTGCGAGTAGATCCCATGCGAGTAGATCCCATGCGAGTAGATCCCATGCGAGTAGATCCCATGCAAAGTCAATGCACAGACGCGAATGGTGTTGCGATAGACTTTGGCGAAACTTTCGCAACTCGCCAAGTTGCAAAAGCCAATCAGCGTTGAGAAGCTCCGCCCCCTGGCTACTGCTGCTCTAGTAGCGCTGGAAGTGGACGTTATCGAGACGGAGTCAGTGAGTCACCGAATATTCGCAACGCGTTTGCTGTGAACGCACCATTCGAGTTAATTAACCAGTGTTAGCGTTAACCTCTGACCTGCTGGCGATGACGCACTGCGCTCCCAGCTGAGACAGAGTGGTGGTCATGGCCCGGCCCAGCCCTGTCCCCCCCCCTGTGATGAACGCCACCCGGTTGTTGAAACTTCCGGTCGCCAGCATGGCGTCTTCAACTGGCGGGAAGAATGCCGCCTGAGGAAGAGGAGGAGAGCCGGACTGCTGAGGAAGAGGAGGAGAGCCGGACTGCTGAGGAAGAGGAGGAGAGCCGGACTGCTGAGGAAGAGGAGGAGAGCCGGACTGCTGAGGAAGAGGAGAGCCGGACTGCTGAGGAAGAGGAGGAGAGCCGGACTGCTGAGGAAGAGGAGAGCCGGACTGCTGAGGAAGAGGAGAGCCGGACTGCTGAGGAAGAGGAGGAGAGCCGGACTGCTGAGGAAGAGCGGCCGAGCAGTGGATCCATAACTGAAACCAGTACAGAGATCATCATGACAGAGACCTGGACTCACCTGGTCCTCTAATATTACATCATATTACATTACATCACATTAATACATTACATTACATTACATTACATCATATTACATTACATCATATTACATTACATTACATTACATTACATCATATTACATTACATTACATTACATCATATTACATTACATTACATTACATTACATTTCATGTCATTTAGCTGACGCTTTTATCCAAAGCGACTTACAATAAGTGCATTAAACCATGAGTCCAAACTCAGAACAACAAGAATCAAGAAAGTAACATTTCTTCAATAAAGTAGAATAGTTAGCCTTAATAGAATATTATACCTGTCCAGCTGTCCACATCTCTACCTGTCTAGATGTCTACTACCTGTCTACCTGTCCCCCTGTCTACATGACTACCTGTCTACCTGTCCCCCTGTCCACCTGTCTACATGACTACCTGTCTACCTGTCCCCCTGTCCACCTGTCTACATGACTACCTGTCTACCTGTCTACCTGTCCACCTGTCTACATGACTACCTGTCTACCTGTCCCCCTGTCCACCTGTCTACATGACTACCTGTCTACCTGTCCACCTGTCTACATGACTACCTGTCTACCTGTCCCCCTGTCCACCTGTCTACATGACTACCTGTCTACCTGTCTACATGACTACCTGTCCCCCTCTCTCCTTGTCCCCCTGTCCACCTGTCTACATGACTACCTGTCTACCTGTCCCCCTCTCTCCTTGTCCCCCTGTCCACCTGTCTACCTGTCCACCTGTCCACATGACTTACCTGTCTACCTGTCCACCTGTCTACATGACTTACCTGTCTACCTGTCCACCTGTCTACATGACTACCTGTCTACCTGTCCCCCTGTCCACCTGTCTACCTGTCCACCTGTCCACATGACTTACCTGTCTACCTGTCCACCTGTCTACATGACTTACCTGTCTACCTGTCCACCTGTCTACATGACTACCTGTCTACCTGTCCCCCTGTCTACATGACTACCTGTCCCCCTCTCTCCTTGTCCCCCTGTCCACCTGTCTACATGACTACCTGTCTACCTGTCCACCTGTCTACATGACTACCTGTCCACCTGTCCACCTGTCCACCTGTCTACATGTCTACATGTCTACCTGTCTACCTGTCCCCCTGTCTACATGACTACCTGTCTACCTGTCCCCCTGTCCACATGACTACCTGTCTACCTGTCCCCCTGTCCACCTGTCTACATGACTACCTGTCTACCTGTCCACCTGTCTACCTGTCCCCCTCTCTCCTTGTCCCCCTGTCCACCTGTCTACATGACTACCTGTCCCCCTGTCTACATGACTACCTGTCTACCTGTCCCCCTCTCTCCTTGTCCCCCTGTCCACCTGTCTACCTGTCCACATGACTTACCTGTCTACCTGTCCACCTGTCTACATGACTTACCTGTCTACCTGTCCACCTGTCTACATGACTACCTGTCTACCTGTCCCCCTGTCCACCTGTCCACATGACTTACCTGTCTACCTGTCCACCTGTCTACATGACTACCTGTCTCCCTGTCTACATGACTACCTGTCCCCCTCTCTCCTTGTCCCCCTGTCCACCTGTCTACATGACTACCTGTCTACCTGTCCACCTCTCTCCTTGTCCCCCTGTCCCCCTGTCCACCTGTCCACCTGTCTACATGACTTACCTGTCCCCCTGTCCCCCTGTCTACCTGTCTACCTGTCCACCTCTCTCCTTGTCTACATTTTCTGAAATGTTTACTTGTATTGATGTTATGTTTTTACCTTGCTTCTATGTAGAGCACTTTGTAAACTCTGTTTTTAAAGGTGCTATATAAAAAAATGTATTATTATTATTATTATTACCTGTCTAAATGTCCACCTGTCTGCAAGGAATTGTGGGTCAGCTTTGCTAAAGGAAGGTGCAGTGTTTCCTTTGCTAAAGGTGCAAGGAAAGGAAACATTGAAGCACCTTTACTTTCACCTTTAGAGGACAGCTCTTATTGTGGAGGACTCTGAGATACTTTACTTCCGCCCTGTTGTGCGCATGCACGTGCTGCTGGCGGAGGCACGAGGAAGTGGGTGAAAGGTCAAAAAACAGAAACGATTGATTTCTTAAAGTGTTTCATTCAAACCACGTTCACCATATATGGTCTATGATGTCTTCTTTATTATTATATCGTTGATTATTGACTGTTTCATTGTTTATGTTGTTGTTTTTGCAGCTTCTCTCTGACGTCACAGTTCATATCTGTAAACACCTTTTGATCATAAACACTTTAAATGTTTCTCACCGGGTGAACGGAAGTCCTCGCGGACCGGAGAAGTTCCGCTTTCCTCCAAAACAACGAGGCCGCCATGTTGTTCAGTACCTGTTGACCTTTGACCCGGGTCTCACCAACATGAAGTGTGTGGGGGAGGGGGACTCACAGCTGTTTCTAAAGTACAAAAATACACAAAGCTCCACAGAAACAACACCTCACAGAAATAAAAACAATAGAAATATTTAGCAAAAATAATAAAAGAAAATTAATAACTAATATAATTATTATATTTTAATGTATCATATATTGAATGTATACATTGAATTAATCATATATAATGCATATATAGTGTATATAATTAATATATTCTGTTAAAATAATAATTAATATAAAATGACACCCCCACGCCCCTATGAGCGGTGGTTCAGTCCAGAATGGGACGACGATCACGTGTTACCGTAATGTGTCTAAAATGACGTCATGTCAGAAAAATACTCCCGTTGTTTTCTTATTTTCTAAACAATCCACCGTTACGTGTCATGTGATCGATATCCGATCAGCTGCATATCGATGACGGACTAATCGACCTCTAAAGATCGGGCGCGCAGGACTTTTATTTTGAAGGGCTTCCTGTTTGCTGGGACAGTTACGGTACCGGGTCCGTGTGGACCGACGTCTGGAGACCAGCAGGTATCGATAGTGGATCACTGATGGAGGATCGAGTCTCTGGACCCAAACTGGTCCTGGTCTTCACCGGAAAACGGAAGTCCGGGAAGGATTACGTGACGGACCTGATCCAGAACCGGTACCTGGTTTATTATTAGTTTACCTGTTTACTGTAGTACTCTGTTTACTGTAGTACTGTGTTTACTGTAGTACTGTGTGTTTACTGTAGTACTCTGTTTACTGTAGTACTGTGTTTACTGTAGTACTGTGTGTTTACTGTAGTACTGTGTGTGTTTACTGTAGTACTCTGTTTACTGTAGTACTGTGTTTACTGTAGTACTGTGTTTACTGTAGTACTGTGTTTACTGTAGTACTCTGTTTACTGTAGTACTGTGTTTACTGTAGTACTGTGTGTTTACTGTAGTACTCTGTTTACTGTAGTACTGTGTTTACTGTAGTACTGTGTGTTTACTGTAGTACTGTGTTTACTGTAGTACTGTGTGTTTACTGTAGTACTCTGTTTACTGTAGTACTGTGTTTACTGTAGTACTGTGTGTTTACTGTAGTACTGTGTGTTTACTGTAGTACTGTGTGTGTTTACTGTAGTACTCTGTTTACTGTAGTACTCTGTGTGTTTACTGTAGTACTCTGTGTTTACTGTAGTACTGTGTGTTTACTGTAGTACTCTGTGTGTTTACTGTAGTACTGTGTGTGTTTACTGTAGTACTCTGTTTACTGTAGTACTCTGTGTGTTTACTGTAGTACTCTGTGTTTACTGTAGTACTGTGTGTTTACTGTAGTACTGTGTGTTTACTGTAGTACTGTGTGTTTACTGTAGTACTCTGTTTACTGTAGTACTGTGTTTACTGTAGTACTCTGTGTGTTTACTGTAGTACTGTGTGTTTACTGTAGTACTCTGTGTGTTTACTGTAGTACTCTGTTTACTGTAGTACTGTGTTTACTGTAGTACTCTGTGTGTTTACTGTAGTACTGTGTGTTTACTGTAGTACTGTGTGTGTTTACTGTAGTACTCTGTGTGTTTACTGTAGTACTCTGTTTACTGTAGTACTCTGTGTGTTTACTGTAGTACTCTGTGTTTACTGTAGTACTCTGTTTACTGTAGTACTCTGTGTGTTTACTGTAGTACTCTGTTTACTGTAGTACTCTGTGTTTACTGTAGTACTCTGTGTGTTTACTGTAGTACTCTGTGTGTTTACTGTAGTACTCTGTGTTTACTGTAGTACTCTGTTTACTGTAGTACTCTGTGTTTACTGTAGTACTCTGTTTACTGTAGTACTCTGTTTACTGTAGTACTCTGTGTGTTTACTGTAGTACTCTGTGTGTTTACTGTAGTACTGTGTGTTTACTGTAGTACTCTGTTTACTGTAGTACTCTGTTTACTGTAGTACTCTGTGTTTACTGTAGTACTCTGTGTGTTTACTGTAGTACTCTGTGTTTACTGTAGTACTCTGTGTGTTTACTGTAGTACTCTGTGTTTACTGTAGTACTCTCTGTTTACTGTAGTACTGTGTGTTTACTGTAGTACTCTGTTTACTGTAGTACTCTGTTTACTGTAGTACTCTGTGTTTACTGTAGTACTCTGTGTGTTTACTGTAGTACTCTGTGTTTACTGTAGTACTCTGTGTGTTTACTGTAGTACTCTGTGTTTACTGTAGTACTCTGTGTGTTTACTGTAGTACTCTGTGTTTACTGTAGTACTGTGTGTGTTTACTGTAGTACTCTGTGTGTTTACTGTAGTACTCTGTGTTTACTGTAGTACTCTGTGTGTTTACTGTAGTACTCTGTGTTTACTGTAGTACTGTGTGTGTTTACTGTAGTACTCTGTGTTTACTGTAGTACTGTGTTTACTGTAGTACTCTGTGTTTACTGTAGTACTGTGTGTTTACTGTAGTACTGTGTGTGTTTACTGTAGTACTGTGTGTTTACTGTAGTACTGTGTGTTTACTGTAGTACTGTGTGTGTTTACTGTAGTACTGTGTGTTTACTGTAGTACTCTGTGTTTACTGTAGTACTGTGTGTTTACTGTAGTACTGTGTGTGTTTACTGTAGTACTCTGTGTTTACTGTAGTACTGTGTTTACTGTAGTACTCTGTGTTTACTGTAGTACTCTCTGTTTACTGTAGTACTGTGTGTGTTTACTGTAGTACTCTGTGTTTACTGTAGTACTGTGTGTTTACTGTAGTACTGTGTGTGTTTACTGTAGTACTCTGTGTTTACTGTAGTACTGTGTGTTTACTGTAGTACTGTGTGTGTTTACTGTAGTACTCTGTGTTTACTGTAGTACTGTGTTTACTGTAGTACTCTGTGTTTACTGTAGTACTGTGTGTTTACTGTAGTACTGTGTGTGTTTACTGTAGTACTCTGTGTTTACTGTAGTACTGTGTTTACTGTAGTACTCTGTGTTTACTGTAGTACTCTGTGTGTTTACTGTAGTACTCTGTGTTTACTGTAGTACTGTGTGTTTACTGTAGTACTGTGTGTGTTTACTGTAGTACTCTGTGTGTTTACTGTAGTACTGTGTGTTTACTGTAGTACTCTGTTTACTGTAGTACTCTGTGTTTACTGTAGTACTCTGTTTACTGTAGTACTCTGTGTTTACTGTAGTACTGTGTGTGTTTACTGTAGTACTCTGTGTTTACTGTAGTACTGTGTGTTTACTGTAGTACTGTGTGTGTTTACTGTAGTACTCTGTGTTTACTGTAGTACTGTGTGTTTACTGTAGTACTGTGTGTGTTTACTGTAGTACTCTGTGTTTACTGTAGTACTGTGTTTACTGTAGTACTCTGTGTTTACTGTAGTACTGTGTGTTTACTGTAGTACTGTGTGTGTTTACTGTAGTACTCTGTGTTTACTGTAGTACTGTGTTTACTGTAGTACTCTGTGTTTACTGTAGTACTGTGTGTTTACTGTAGTACTCTGTGTTTACTGTAGTACTGTGTGTTTACTGTAGTACTGTGTGTGTTTACTGTAGTACTCTGTGTGTTTACTGTAGTACTGTGTGTTTACTGTAGTACTGTGTGTGTTTACTGTAGTACTGTGTGTTTACTGTAGTACTCTGTGTTTACTGTAGTACTCTGTGTGTTTACTGTAGTACTCTGTGTTTACTGTAGTACTGTGTGTGTTTACTGTAGTACTCTGTTTACTGTAGTACTGTGTTTACTGTAGTACTCTGTTTACTGTAGTACTCTGTGTTTACTGTAGTACTCTCTGTTTACTGTAGTACTGTGTGTTTACTGTAGTACTCTGTGTGTTTACTGTAGTACTGTGTTTACTGTAGTACTCTGTGTTTACTGTAGTACTGTGTGTGTTTACTGTAGTACTCTGTGTTTACTGTAGTACTGTGTTTACTGTAGTACTGTGTGTTTACTGTAGTACTCTCTGTTTACTGTAGTACTGTGTGTTTACTGTAGTACTCTGTTTACTGTAGTACTGTGTTTACTGTAGTACTGTGTGTTTACTGTAGTACTCTCTGTTTACTGTAGTACTGTGTGTTTACTGTAGTACTCTGTTTACTGTAGTACTGTGTTTACTGTAGTACTCTGTTTACTGTAGTACTGTGTGTTTACTGTAGTACTCTCTGTTTACTGTAGTACTGTGTGTTTACTGTAGTACTCTGTGTGTTTACTGTAGTACTGTGTGTTTACTGTAGTACTGTGTTTACTGTAGTACTCTGTGTGTTTACTGTAGTACTCTCTGTTTACTGTAGTACTGTGTGTTTACTGTAGTACTCTGTTTACTGTAGTACTGTGTTTACTGTAGTACTCTGTGTTTACTGTAGTACTGTGTGTGTTTACTGTAGTACTGTGTTTACTGTAGTACTATGTGTGTTTACTGCTGTGTTTACTGTAGTACTGTGTTTACTGTAGTACTCTGTTTACTGTAGTACTCTGTGTTTACTGTAGTACTGTGTGTTTACTGTAGTACTCTGTTTACTGTAGTACTCTGTGTTTACTGTAGTACTCTGTTTACTGTAGTACTCTGTGTTTACTGTAGTACTCTCTGTTTACTGTAGTACTGTGTGTTTACTGTAGTACTCTGTGTGTTTACTGTAGTACTGTGTTTACTGTAGTACTCTGTGTTTACTGTAGTACTGTGTGTTTACTGTAGTACTCTGTGTGTTTACTGTAGTACTGTGTGTTTACTGTAGTACTCTGTGTTTACTGTAGTACTGTGTGTTTACTGTAGTACTCTCTGTTTACTGTAGTACTCTGTTTACTGTAGTACTCTGTGTTTACTGTAGTACTGTGTTTACTGTAGTACTCTCTGTTTAC
>NC_046981.1:520000-535000 GCF_009769545.1 Cyclopterus lumpus
ACGCTCTCTGCTCTCTGATTGGTCAGCTGGTGAGTGACGCTCTCTGCTCTCTGATTGGTCAGGTGGTGAGTAACGCTCTCTGCTCTCTGATTGGTCAGGTGGTGAGTGACGCTCTCTGCTCTCTGATTGGTCAGCTGGTGAGTGACGCTCTCTGCTCTCTGATTGGTCAGCTGGTGAGTAACGCTCTCTGCTCTCTGATTGGTCAGGTGGTGAGTGACGCTCTCTGCTCTCTGATTGGTCAGCTGGTGAGTAACGCTCTCTGCTCTCTGATTGGTCAGGTGGTGAGTGACGCTCTCTGCTCTCTGATTGGTCAGGTGGTGAGTGACGCCCGGCGGCTGTCAGACCTGCAGTGGTTCTGGTCGGAGTTTCCACAACAGACTCAAAGTGTCAGAGTTCAAAGTTCAGAAAAAACACGCAAACAGAGGGGGTGGAGCTTCTCCACAGGTAAGATCACCTGTCTGTCTCTCTAACAGCCCATTTACCCGTCTGGCTCTCTAACCGCCCGTTTACCCGTCTGTCTCTCAGGTGTGGACGATGCAGAGTCGGAGTGCGGGTTGGACAGCGGCGTTGAATTCGATTGGATCATCACTAACGAGGCCGACGCCCCCTCGTTAGAAGAGCAGCTGCAGCCAATCCTGAAGCTGGCTGAGGTTGTCACCCTGAACACTGAAGGGTTCAGTCTGCAGCAAAGGCTCATGGGAGATTCTCACCTCACCCTCTGATGAGATTATTGATCACTGAATCAAACTAGAAGATGTGATTTGGTTGTCTCCACACGGCTCTCAACATGGCCGCTAACGGAGTTATGAACCGTTTAATACATGATTATATGTAATACAATAAACACGCAGTCAGTTGTGATCTACAAACCAGTGGCGGTGCTTTTATTTTATAAAATCCTGTCATGATTTATTACAATGAGCTGTGACATCATCGCCGACTTCCAGGTAAAAACATCCCAAACTTTATTCATTCATCAGGTCAAAGGTCACCTGAGGCAGTGGAATGCCTCGTGGTGATTGGCTGCCTTAAACCACGCCCCCCAGGAACAAAAACCTCACTAATCTATGATCAATAGTAACACTTAATTAGTTCTTAATTAGTCCTTAACGAGTGAAGGTCTGTTAAACTCCCTTAGAGACGATATAAAGAGCAGCTCCTCGACTGGCTTCACATAATACTGAGGGGGGCTCCCTTAAAGCAACAGGAATCATTATGAGGGGGCTTAAAGTAACAGGAATCATTAAGGGGGGGCTTAAAGCAACAGGAATCATTAAGGGGGGCTTAAAGTAACAGGAATCATTAAGGGGGGGCTTAAAGCAATAGGAATCATTAAGAGGGGGGCCCTTAAAGCAACAGGAATCATTATGAGGGGGCTTAAAGTAACAGGAATCATTAAGGGGGGGCTTAAAGCAACAGGAATCATTAAGGGGGGGCTTAAAGCAACAGGAATCATTAAGGGGGGGCTTAAAGCAACAGGAATCATTAAGGGGGGCTTAAAGTAACAGGAATCATTAAGGGGGGGCTTAAAGCAACAGGAATCATTAAGGGGGGGCTTAAAGCAACAGGAATCATTAAGAGGGGGGCTTAAAGCAACAGGAATCATTAAGAGGGGGGCCCTTAAAGCAACAGGAATCATTAAGAGGGGGGCCCTTAAAGCAACAGGAATCATTAAGGGGGGCTTAAAGTAACATGAATCATTAAGAGGGGGGCTTAAAGCAACAGGAATCATTAAGGGGGGGGCTTAAAGCAACAGGAATCATTATGGGGGGGGCTTAAAGCAACAGGAATCATTAAGAGGGGGGCCCTTAAAGCAACAGGAATCATTATGGGGGGGTTGGCCACAGAGTTTGACCCCGTCCTCCCTGACATCCAGCAGAAGGAGGAGCAGGACTTCCTCGTCCAGTCAGCTCAGCAGGAGTTGAGCTCCTCCATGGTTTGATTCAGAGTCGTCTGAAGCTCCATGTTGGCGTTTCTGGCCGAAGTCAAAGCGTCTGAAAACAAACAGAGTCATCAGAACACACACACACAGTCATCAACCAGAACACACACACACACACACACACAGTCATCAACCAGAACACACACACACAGTCATCAACCAGAACACACACACACACACACAGTCATCAACCAGAACACACACACACACACAGTCATCAACCAGAACACACACACACAGTCATCAACCAGAACACACACACACACACAGTCATCAACCAGAACACACACACACACACAGTCATCAACCAGAACACACACACACACACACACACAGTCATCAACCAGAACACACACACACACACACACACAGTCATCAACCAGAACACACACACACACAGTCATCAACCAGAACACACACACACACACAGTCATCAACCAGAACACACACACACACACAGTCATCAACCAGAACACACACACACACAGTCATCAACCAGAACACACACACAGTCATCAACCAGAACACACACACACACACACAGTCATCAACCAGAACACACACACACACACACAGTCATCAACCAGAACACACACACACAGTCATCAACCAGAACACACACACACACAGTCATCAACCAGAACACACACACACACACAGTCATCAACCAGAACACACACACACAGTCATCAACCAGAACACACACACACACACAGTCATCAACCAGAACACACACACACACAGTCATCAACCAGAACACACACACACAGTCATCAACCAGAACACACACACACACACACAGTCATCAACCAGAACACACACACACAGTCATCAACCAGAACACACACACACACACAGTCATCAACCAGAACACACACACACACAGTCATCAACCAGAACACACACACACACACAGTCATCAACCAGAACACACACACACACACAGTCATCAACCAGAACACACACACACACACACACAGTCATCAACCAGAACACACACACACACACACACACAGTCATCAACCAGAACACACACACACACAGTCATCAACCAGAACACACACACACACACAGTCATCAACCAGAACACACACACACACACAGTCATCAACCAGAACACACACACACACACAGTCATCAACCAGAACACACACACAGTCATCAACCAGAACACACACACACACACACAGTCATCAACCAGAACACACACACACACACACAGTCATCAACCAGAACACACACACACAGTCATCAACCAGAACACACACACACAGTCATCAACCAGAACACACACACACACACACACAGTCATCAACCAGAACACACACACACACACACAGTCATCAACCAGAACACACACACACACACAGTCATCAACCAGAACACACACACACACACAGTCATCAACCAGAACACACACACACACACACAGTCATCAACCAGAACACACACACACACACACACAGTCATCAACCAGAACACACACACACACACAGTCATCAACCAGAACACACACACACACACACACACACACACACACCTTCCAGGCCGTCAATGGTCTTCTCCAGCTTGGCCACTGAGCGCTCTCCAGCTTCAGCTCTGCTCTCAGCCTGCAAACAGGAAGTGAACAGGTTCCCTGAACTCATTCGACCAATAGGATGAGGTTATTTAGCGCCATGTGACAGGAAGCCAGTGACTCACCTCCTTGAGTTTGTTGCTCAGGTTCTTGATCTCCTCTTCATACCGGTCTTCTTTATGGGAGTACTGAGACACACAGACAATCAGAACCAGTGGGACGGACAGGTGAGAGCAACAGGTTTAAAACACCAGTGTTTGAGGACCTCCTCCTCCTCCTCCTCCTCCTCCTCCTCCTCCTACCTTCTCAGTCTGGGCCTCCAGAGACTTTGAACTAGTGAAGACAGTAGTCAGCTCCTCCTCCAACCCTCGACTCTTACTGCAGGTCAAAGGTCAAATCAGACAGTTTGGGTCAAACAGGTACTTTTTGTGTGGTTGGGCATCTGGGTCACGACCTCATGACGTCACAGTTCATGACAAGAGCAGCAGGTTAGAGTCATGCAGAGAGCAGGAGGAGAAGCTGAAGCAGAACTAGAGGTCATAGGAGGCAGCAGGAGGAGCTCCTCTGGTTTGATTGACAGATTGACCCTCAGTACCTTGTCCTCAGACGCCTGCAGGCTCTTCAGCGATTGGTCGAAACTCCTTAACTGCTCCTCCAACCTCCGAACCTTACTGTTAGGCATGTAGGTGCATGGACAGATGGACATGAAGACAGGAGGAGACAAAGACATGAAGACAGGAGGAGACAAAGACATGAAGACAGGAGGAGACAAAGACATGAAGACAGGAGACAAAGACATGAAGACAGGAGGAGACAAAGACATCAAGACAGGAGGAGACAAAGACATGAAGACAGGAGACAAAGACATGAAGACAGGAGGAGACAAAGACATGAAGACAGGAGACAAAGACATGAAGACAGGAGGAGACAAAGACATGAAGACAGGAGGAGACAAAGACATGAAGACAGGAGGAGACAAAGACACGAAGACAGGAGGAGACAAAGACATCAAGACAGGAGGAGACAAAGACATCAAGACAGGAGGAGACAAAGACATGAAGACAGGAGGAGACAAAGACATGAAGACAGGAGGAGACAAAGACATGAAGACAGGAGGAGACAAAGACACGAAGACAGGAGACAAAGACATGAAGACAGGAGGAGACAAAGACATGAAGACAGGAGGAGACAAAGACATGACATGAAGACAGGAGGAGACAAAGACACGAAGACAGGAGACAAAGACATGAAGACAGGAGGAGACAAAGACATGAAGACAGGAGGAGACAAAGACACGAAGACAGGAGGAGACAAAGACATGAAGACAGGAGGAGACAAAGACATCAAGACAGGAGGAGACAAAGACATGAAGACAGGAGGAGACAAAGACATGAAGACAGGAGGAGACAAAGACACGAAGACAGGAGGAGACAAAGACATGAAGACAGGAGGAGACAAAGACATGAAGACAGGAGACAAAGACATGAAGACAGGAGGAGACAAAGACACGAAGACAGGAGACAAAGACATGAAGACAGGAGGAGACAAAGACATGAAGACAGGAGGAGACAAAGACATCAAGACAGGAGGAGACAAAGACATGAAGACAGGAGACAAAGACATGAAGACAGGAGGAGACAAAGACATGAAGACAGGAGACAAAGACATGAAGACAGGAGGAGACAAAGACATCAAGACAGGAGGAGACAAAGACATGAAGACAGGAGGAGACAAAGACATGAAGACAGGAGACAAAGACATGAAGACAGGAGGAGACAAAGACATGAAGACAGGAGACAAAGACATGAAGACAGGAGGAGACAAGACATCAAGACAGGAGGAGACAAAGACATGAAGACAGGAGACAAAGACATGAAGACAGGAGGAGACAAAGACATGAAGACAGGAGACAAAGACATGAAGACAGGAGGAGACAAAGACATGAAGACAGGAGGAGACAAAGACATGAAGACAGGAGGAGACAAAGACATGAAGACAGGAGGAGACAAAGACATGAAGACAGGAGGAGACAAAGACATGAAGACAGGAGACAAAGACATGAAGACAGGAGGAGACAAAGACATGAAGACAGGAGGAGACAAAGACATGAAGACAGGAGGAGACAAAGACATGAAGACAGGAGGAGACAAAGACATGAAGACAGGAGACAAAGACATGAAGACAGGGGAGACAAAGACATGAAGGACAGGAGGAGACAAAGACATGAGACAGGAGGAGACAAAGACATGAAGACAGGAGGAGACAAAGACATGAAGACAGGAGACAAAGACATGAAGACAGGAGGAGACAAAGACATGAAGACAGGAGGAGACAAAGACATGAAGACAGGAGGAGACAAAGACATGAAGACAGGAGGAGACAAAGACATGAAGACAGGAGGAGACAAAGACATGAAGACAGGAGACAAAGACATGAAGACAGGAGGAGACAAAGACATGAAGACAGGAGGAGACAAAGACATCAAGACAGGAGGAGACAAAGACATGAAGACAGGAGGAGACAAAGACATGAAGACAGGAGACAAAGACATGAAGACAGGAGGAGACAAAGACATGAAGACAGGAGACAAAGACATGAAGACAGGAGGAGACAAAGACATGAAGACAGGAGGAGACAAAGACATGAAGACAGGAGACAAAGACATGAAGACAGGAGGAGACAAAGACATGAAGACAGGAGGAGACAAAGACATGAAGACAGGAGACAAAGACACGAAGACAGGAGGAGACAAAGACATGAAGACAGGAGGAGACAAAGACATGAAGACAGGAGGAGACAAAGACATGAAGACAGGAGGAGACAAAGACATGAAGACAGGAGGAGACAAAGACATGAAGACAGGAGGAGACAAAGACATGAAGACAGGAGACAAAGACATGAAGACAGGAGGAGACAAAGACATGAAGACAGGAGGAGACAAAGACATGAAGACAGGAGGAGACAAAGACACGAAGACAGGAGGAGACAAAGACACGAAGACAGGAGGAGACAAAGACACGAAGACAGGAGGAGACAAAGACATGAAGACAGGAGGAGACAAAGACATGAAGACAGGAGGAGACAAAGACATGAAGACAGGAGGAGACAAAGACATGAAGACAGGAGGAGACAAAGACACGAAGACAGGAGGAGACAAAGACACGAAGACAGGAGGAGACAAAGACACGAAGACAGGAGGAGACAAAGACACGAAGACAGGAGACAAAGACACGAAGACAGGAGGAGACAAAGACATGAAGACAGGAGGAGACAAAGACACGAAGACAGGAGACAAAGACACGAAGACAGGAGGAGACAAAGACATGAAGACAGGAGGAGACAAAGACATGAAGACAGGAGGAGACAAAGACACAAAGACAGGAGGAGACAAAGACATGAAGACAGGAGGAGACAAAGACACAAAGACAGGAGGAGACAAAGACATGAAGACAGGAGGAGACAAAGACATGAAGACAGGAGGAGACAAAGACACGAAGACAGGAGGAGACAAAGACACAAAGACAGGAGGAGACAAAGACATGAAGACAGGAGGAGACAAAGACATGAAGACAGGAGGAGACAAAGACATGAAGACAGGAGACAAAGACACGAAGACAGGAGACAAAGACACAAAGACAGGAGGAGACAAAGACATCAAGACAGGAGGAGACAAAGACATGAAGACAGGAGGAGACAAAGACATGAAGACAGGAGGAGACAAAGACATCAAGACAGGAGGAGACAAAGACATGAAGACAGGAGGAGACAAAGACATGAAGACAGGAGACAAAGACATGAAGACAGGAGGAGACAAAGACATGAAGACAGGAGGAGACAAAGACATGAAGACAGGAGGAGACAAAGACATGAAGACAGGAGACAAAGACATGAAGACACAAGGAGATGAAGACGGACACGTTTCAGGAGGAGAAAGAAAGACGGCCGCAGCGAGATCAAAAGGCTGTTAGTGAAGCAGAGTGACGTCATCAGACTTCACAACCTGAAGAACTAAAGAGCAGAATCAGTTTCCTCAAAGGAGCCGTTCATCTTCTGGAGCTCGACCTCCCATCCACAACGGAAACACCAAAGTAGACTGTGTGTGTGTGTGTGTGTGTGTGTGTGTGTGTGTGTGTGTGTGTGTGTGTGTGTGTGTGTTATAGACCTCTCTCCCTGCTCAGCTCTGTCTTCAGCTCGTTCCAGTTCCCCTTCCACCATCACCAGTTTACGAGCCACCTGTCAATCAAATGCGTTGATTTTACCGGATAACCATCAGAAGTCTAAATATACACTAGTTACACACACTAGTTAACGTCTACTTGTGGATAGAGAGAGAGTCGTTGTGACTTCACGTCTCATAGGGTCCATTGGACCTGGAGGTGTCTGATGCTGGTGAACCGGCCTCCCATTGGCCCTGCTGATGCCCGCCCCCCCTCCTCTCTACCTCCTTCTGTTTCATGGATTGGAGTTCCATTCATACATTGTCATATTCATGTAATGTGTTTATGTAACTCTGTAACTCTGTTCATTCTGTACACATGACATCTATTCTTCTGTCCATCCAGGGAGAGGGATCCTCCTCTGTTGCTCTCCTGAAGGTTTCTTCCCTTTTTTCCCTGTCAAAGGTTATTTTTGGGGAGTTTTTCCTGATCCGATGTGAGGTCAAAGGTCAGGGATGTCGTATGTGTACAGATTGTAAAGCCCTCTGAGGGGAGGTTGTGATATTGTGCTATACAAAATAAACTGAATTGAATAGAGACAGACAGATAGATAATCAGTTCATATAGTCGTTTCCTTGCCTCTTCATATTTGCGGTCGGCTTCCTCAGCGATCAGCTTGGCTTCTCTCAGCTGAACCTCCAGCTGCTCCATCTTCTCCTCGTCCTTCAGAGCTCTGTTCTCTATCACCTTCATACCTCTGAGGGGGGAGGGGGGATTCTGTGTCTCCTTGTTTGAGAAATAAAACCTCCAGGTGTGTGTGTGTGTGTGTGTGTGTGTGTGCGCCTCACCTCTCACTCTCGTCTGCACACTTCTCCACCTCGTCCAGCTTGTACACGGTGGTGGAGAGTCGCTCCTGAACTCGCTCCAGGTTGTCCTCGCTGAGCTGCAGACTGCGACCCAGAGCCGTCACCTCCGCCTCCGCCTGCAAGACGCCCGCAGGTCAGGCTCACCTGGCTCAGGTGTTGCCATGAAACTGAACTGAGTGTGTGTGTGTGTGTGTGTGTGTGTGAGTACCTCCTCTCTGGTCCTCTTCTCCTTCTCCACCTCCTTCTGCAGCCGGAGGGCTCGGTCCTCGGCCTCCTCCGCCTGCTCCTGCAGCACTTTGATCTTCTTCTTCACGGCATCGATGCTGTTCAGTCCCCCGCTCATCTTCTTCTTCTTCTTCTTCTTCTTCTTCTTCTCCTGCAGGAGGAATGGACTTATAAGTACCTTTAGCTAGCGGAGCTATCGGTACTTAACGCATTTAAAGAAATCAATATTCACATCAGTGGAGCCAGAAACTAACTAATAAATAAATAATAAATATAATTAAATAGTGTCACATTTAAAGATAGATTGTGCTCCATTTTAAACCGAGCAAACATTAAACTAAAATTATTCTAAATTAATTTGATAATTGGATTTATTAGACGTGAAAAGCATCAGATCAACAATTAAAAAACTAATTAATAATCAATAGATTTTAGGAGCTGCAACAAACTAAATGACAGATCTATTCAAAACAATTGAGACGTTTGAATCAGCATTTTATTTTTTTAAATATCTGAACAATTTATTGATAATGAAAGAACAAATCAATAAACTATTTGATCATCTGACTCAAACGATGAAAATGGTTTATTTTTGTATTATTTATATATTGTATATTAAACGTGTATCGTGTTAGGGTTATTATATATTACATATGTATTGTATTTTATATATTTATAATTAGCTCGTTCGCTCCGGATGCTAGCAGCGGACCACCGCCCTGTTAGCATTGTAGCTTAGCGTCAGAGCGCGTGCAGCAGGTGAGCTGTTCTAAGGGGTTCTCCTACCTGTCCGAGGCTCCGGAAAACAACACACCTGGGCTCGAGCCCGACTTCACCTGACGTCACTGGGAGCAGGTAGCTAGCTGTTAGCTCGAGAGCTACAGGAAGTTCAACAAACAAACAAACAAACAAACTCTGGTTGTGTCTGAAGCTCCACGAGGACTCGGATACTCGGGTCTGCAGGTTCTGGTCCTGGTCCTGGTCTCTGTGGGTCCTGGTCCTGGTTCTGAGCTGCGCCGCTTCCTCTTCCAGTCAACTCTCAACTGACGACTGCACCTTTTTCCGGGTTAAGTTCCCTCCACCGGATGTGACGGTAGAATACCTTTCAAATTAAAAGTCTCAAAAGGATATAAATCTCAGTTTACAGTTTAAAACTATAAAAAACAAACATGATTTATTTCTGATGGATATCAACTTATATGATACATTCTCTCGTAAAGCTGAAAAATGGAAAAGACACAAAACCTCCCAATATATGTAAAACATGTTTGCAATAACAGATGTTTAAATCAGTGTATATTTGATATATTATATAATACAAAGAACAAAATAAACCTGGACGTTAAAAGTATTTTTTAATTTTAATCTCCAGAAATAAAAACACCAACATCATATTTTGTCCAGCTGATTAGATTTATAATGAGCACACAAACAATAAACTTACAACAAAAGTAATTTTCAGTTTCCTGATCAAATCTTTTTACAAACACTTCATTAGAACGTTTCTACTGTTAAGTTACAATATAATAAGAAACGCCTGACTCCAGGTCAGTCTTCATCAAACTTCATGATAAAAGCTTATTTTATTGTTAAACTCGCAATCAGCTGTTTGAAGGATCACATGATACCAAAACATCTCAAATATAGAAATGTACTAAAAAGGAGATTTGTAATTTTAATAAACATTCAGTGAGAAAACATGAGTTCCCAAGCTAAAAATATAAATGTGTAAATAACACAACCTTATCGAGAGATTCATATTTATTCGTTCATTTCCTCCTTTAAACCGTCGTTCTGTTTATTTTAGAAATGTCTCAGAACAAAGACGATCATTTCTACCACGCTCGATTGTTTTTGTATCATGTGACCTTTGACCTTTGGAGTTTTTGTTCCTTCATGATGAGTCTGATGTTCCTCACTGAGCCCTGATGACAGAGCATCAGAATGAACATCCGTGTCCATGGTTACCGTCTCCATGGCGAACGTGCTCGTTCATCTCTTTTATATTTATGACATATTTGTAAAATGTTAAAACTTCGACACTGTGATGAACCTTCATGAGTTCTGCTCTGCAGATCAACAGCTTTTGGTTAAAGGGAAAACTCTCCATCAGGGTCGATGGGAAATGTAGTCCATTGAAGTCAGAGTTGATGGGAAATGTAGTCCATTAAAGTCAGAGTTGATGGGAAATGTAGTCCATTGAAGTCAGAGTTGATGGGAAATGTAGTCCATTAAAGTCAGAGTTGATGGGAAATGTAGTCCATTGAAGTCAGAGTTGATGGGAAATGTAGTCCATTAAAGTCAGAGTTGATGGGAAATGTAGTCCATTGAACTCCTCCTGCATCCTGTGAGGGCAACAAAGAACTTCTTCACACAGCCAGTGCTCACACACACTGTGTTCTCTTTGATAACAATTGCTAGCAAAAATGGCATCCCATAATATGAGGTCATGGACACTCTGGACCAGGACGTCCTTTGCTAAGACACTTTGGATGAAGACGTTCTGGACGAGGAGGTTCTGGACGAGGAGGTTGTGGACGAGGAGGTTGTGGACGAGGAGGTTCTGGACGAGGAGGTTCTGGACGAAGTCGCTCTGGACGAGGAGGTTCTGGACGAGGAGGTTCTGGACGAGGAGGTTGTGGACGAGGAGGTTCTGGACGAGGAGGTTGTGGACGAGGAGGTTCTGGACGAGGACGTTCTGGACGAAGTCGCTCTGGACGAGGAGGTTCTGGACGAGGAGGTTCTGGACGAAGTCGCTCTGGACGAGGAGGTTCTGGACGAGGAGGTTCTGGACGAGGAGGTTGTGGACGAGGAGGTTGTGGACGAGGAGGTTCTGGACGAGGAGGTTGTGGACGAAGACGCTCTGGACGAGGAGGTTCTGGACGAGGAGGTTCTGGAAGAGGAGGTTGTGGACGAGGAGGTTCTGGACGAGGAGGTTGTGGACGAGGAGGTTGTGGACGAGGAGGTTCTGGACGAGGAGGTTCTGGACGAGGAGGTTCTGGACGAAGAGGTTCTGGACGAGGAGGTTCTGGACGAGGAGGTTGTGGACGAAGTCGCTCTGGACGAGGAGGTTGTGGACGAGGAGGTTCTGGACGAGGAGGTTGTGGACGAAGACGCTCTGGACGAGGAGGTTCTGGACGAGGAGGTTGTGGACGAGGAGGTTGTGGACGAAGTCGCTCTGGACGAGGAGGTTCTGGACGAAGTAGCTCTGGACGAGGAGGTTGTGGACGAGGAGGTTCTGGACGAGGAGGTTCTGGACGAGGAGGTTGTGGACGAGGAGGTTCTGGACGAGGAGGTTCTGGACGAGGAGGTTGTGGACGAGGAGGTTCTGGACGAGGAGGTTCTGGACGAAGTCGCTCTGGACGAGGAGGTTGTGGACGAGGTCCAGAGTTTAGTCCGTTCAGCTGTAGTTATTGGATCCAGAGATGCAGCGGCTGCTTTGAGGCCGAGGATACGACGTGCCGTGTGTCCGGTCCTTGTAGCAGGAGGACTCAGCGCTCTGGGTCAGTTATTTCTTCATGAACTACATTTACCATCAACACTGACTGGACGTCCACTTTCAACTTGTTCACCTCATCTCAATAAAAATGTCCTCAAGCAAGCTGATTGGTTCGGACAAACCAATCAATAAGACAATATACGATCAGATTCTATACAGGTATAAAAGAACAGCCATGCTAACATGCTAACATGCTAACAGAGAGCAGTGATCTCGTGTTTCAGTCTGACAGCAAACAGCTTCCTGTTTTTTTTAAAAACACCACTGATCTACGACTCCACAGTATGCCCCGCCCCTTCCTTCCTGAAACAAACTAAACTCTCTTCAGAGATCCGTTAAAAACTGTTTCATCCTGAAATGATTTCTGTAAACTTTTAAATTCTCACTTGCTGCCAAACTTTGTTCCTAAATTGAATTCTTTTTTTTTTGGTTTCACAAAGGACAGAAACAGATTTGAGTCTCTTGGACTATTTGACAGTAATGGTTTCTAATATTAAACTACGTTTAGCTTTAAATTACTATATAAATACAGTTTACACTGTTTGATTCTCACAAGAAGAAACATGATAATCCAACTGAGCACAACAGGTGTGACTCAAGTTGTTGATATCCAAAGGCATTCTGGGTAATGTAGTGTGGTGACCACAATGCGTCTCATCTTTGAGTCTCAATGATAGAAAAAACAAGTCCTATGACACGGTATAAACCCCACCCTCCCAATAAGAGGCCCCGCCCACTTCAACATGTCTGGGCGGGGCTACAGCTGATGTGATGATGTAAACAGGTCACATGGTTATACTTCCTGTTTCTAACCTAACAGCAACATTCAGAAAACACTTCAAGAGCAAAAGTACGACAGCTGCGACCAGAAGTCCCATTTGGTCTAAAAAAGGCTTCTGTAAGACAGGAAATGACATCATCTCCAGCTTGCACAATAAAAGTCTGACAGTGACGTCACATGACGTCACGGTGACATCAGCAGGTCCCTGAGGTCGTGAGCTACAGGTGTGACGTTAACTAGGATCAGCTCCACACTCGCTCTCCTCTGGGATGTCCTGCAGGTCTGTGGGGTCAGAGGTCACAGGTGATGTATGATTATGTAATATTACCACGTAATTATAATAAATGAAGTGGTACTCACCTCTAGGGCTGTCAGAGCGAGGAGAGTTCCTGATCACTTCCTCCCCGTTTCCTTCCTCGACGCCGTCTAATTGGTCGACGGGATCCTGGCTGGCCAATGGTGCGAGAGGGCGGGGCTCCAACTCCTTGCTGCCCCGCCTCCTGCTCCCCTGCTGACAGACACCGTAGGTTGGCTTGTTTGAGCTCATCTTGGTTTTGTTCAACCAGAGCTGGTTTATCTCAGTTTACTTTATCTCAGTTTACTTTATCCTGTTTACTTTATCTCAGTTTACTTTATCCTGTTTACTTTATCTCAGTTTACTTTATCCTGTTTACTTTATCTCAGTTTACTTTATCCTGTTTACTTTATCCTGTTTACTTTATCCAGTTTACTTTATCCTGTTTACTTTATCTCAGTTTACTTTATCTCAGTTTACTTTATCCTGTTTACTTTATCCTGTTTACTTTATCTCAGTTTACTTTATCTCAGTTTACTTTATCCTGTTTACTTTATCCAGTTTACTTTATCCTGTTTACTTTATCTCAGTTTACTTTATCCTGTTTACTTTATCCAGTTTACTTTATCCTGTTTACTTTATCCAGTTTACTTTCTCAGTTTACTTTATCTCAGTTTACTTTATCTCAGTTTACTTTATCTCTGTTTACTTTATCCTGTTTACTTTATCTCAGTTTACTTTATCTCAGTTTACTTTATCCTGTTTACTTTATCTAGTTTACTTTATCTCAGTTTACTTTATCCTGTTTACTTTATCCAGTTTACTTTATCTCAGTTTACTTTATCCAGTTTACTTTATCTCAGTTTACTTTATCCGGTTTACTTTATCTCAGTTTACTTTATCTCAGTTTACTTTATCTCAGTTTACTTTATCCAGTTTACTTTATCCAGTTTACTTTATCTCAGTTTACTTTATCCAGTTTACTTTATCTCAGTTTACTTTATCCGGTTTACTTTATCTCAGTTTACTTTATCCTGTTTACTTTATCTCAGTTTACTTTATCTCAGTTTACTTTATCTCAGTTTACTTTATCTCAGTTTACTTTATCCTGTTTACTTTATCTCAGTTTACTTTATCCTGTTTACTTTATCCTGTTTACTTTATCAGTTTACTTTATCTCAGTTTACTTTATCTCTGTTTACTTTATCCAGTTTACTTTATCTCAGTTTACTTTATCTCAGTTTACTTTATCCTGTTTACTTTATCCAGTTTACTTTATCTCAGTTTACTTTATCTCAGTTTACTTGATCCTGTTTACTTTATCTCAGTTTACTTTATCTCAGTTTACTTTATCTCAGTTTACTTTATCCTGTTTACTTTATCCAGTTTACTTTATCTCAGTTTACTTTATCTCAGTTTACTTTATCTCAGTTTACTTTATCTCAGTTTACTTTATCCGGTTTACTTTATCTCAGTTTACTTTATCCTGTTTACTTTATCCAGTTTACTTGATCTCAGTTTACTTTATCCTGTTTACTTTATCCAGTTTACTTTATCCAGTTTACTTTATCCAGTTTACTTTATCTCAGTTTACTTTATCTCAGTTCACTTTATCCAGTTTACTTTATCTCAGTTTACTTTATCCAGTTTACTTTATCC
>NC_046981.1:540000-582500 GCF_009769545.1 Cyclopterus lumpus
TACTACACATTGTACTACACACTGTACCTCACACTGTACTACACATTGTACTACACACTGTACTACACACTGTACTACACACTGTACTACACACTGTACTACACACTGTACTACACATTGTACTACACACTGTACTACACACTGTACCACACACTGTACCACACACTGTACCTCACACTGTACCACACACTGTACTACACACTGTACTACACACTGTACTACATAAAGGCATTATACAGTACCATGAGGTAATATAAGCTACTATGAGGGACTATAAGGTACCATTAGGTACTATGAGGTAATATGATGTACTGTGCAGTACCATGAGGTATGTGTAGTACCATGAGGTAACATAAGGTGCCATGATACACTATGAGGTACCATGACGTACTATAAGGTACCATGACGTATTATAAGGTACCATGAGGTACTATAGGGTACCATGATGCACCATAAGGTACCATCAGGTACTGTGCAGTACCATGAGACACTATAAGGTACCATGAGGTACTGGGTACCATGAGGTACCATGAGACACTATAAAGGGTACCATGAGGTACTATAGGGTACCATGATGCACCATAAGGTACCATCAGGTACTGTGCAGTACCATGAGACACTATAAGGTACCATGAGGTACTGGGTACCATGAGGTACCATGAGACACTATAAAGGGTACCATGAGGTACTATAGGGTACCATGAGGTACCATAAGGTACCATCAGGTACTGTGCAGTACCATGAGACACTATAGGGTACCATGAGGTACCATAAGGTACCATGAGGTACCATGAGACACTATAAAAAGGTACCATGAGGTACTATAGGGTACCATGAGGTACCATAAGGTACCATGATACACTATAAAAAGGTACCATGAGGTACTATAGGGTACCATGAGGTACCATTAGGTACTATGAGACACTATAAAGGGTACCATGAGGTACTATAGGGTACCATGATGCACCATAAGGTACCATAAAGTACCATCAGGTACTGTGCAGTACCATGAGACACTATAAAAAGGTACCATGAGGTACTATAGGGTACCATGAGGTACCATAAGGTACCATGATACACTATAAAAAGGTACCATGAGGTACTATAGGGTACCATGAGGTACCATTAGGTACTATGAGACACTATAAAGGGTACCATGAGGTACTATAGGGTACCATGATGCACCATAAGGTACCATAAAGTACCATCAGGTACTGTGCAGTACCATGAGACACTATAAGGTACCATGAGGTACTATAGGGTACCATGAGGTACCATAAGGTACCATGAGACACTATAAAAAGGTACCACGAGGTACTGTCCAGGACTGACCTGAGAGCAGTCTGCTGGATGCGGCTCATCCAGGTCCGTCGGCCGTCTTTGGATGAAGCGTGCAGTTCGTACATCTCTGGAGGGGTGGAGGCACTGATCAGGTACATCCCTCGCTCCTGATTGGCTATGTCTCTGACGATCAGGTTATTAAGAGAGACTACCGGAGACTTGTCCTGAGAGACAGGTGAAGAGACAGGAATATGGTCAGGTAGATAGACAGGTAGACAGACAGGTCAGAACAGTAGAGAAGAAACAAAATAAAATGGTGATTGTTGTTTTTATGGTAACAACACAGACACAGCTCTGGAGACAGCTAGCTAGTTGACGAGTAGTTAGCTAGGTAGTTAGCCCATTAGCTAGTTAGCTTGTTAGCTAGTCCTCTCTGGAGTTTGACCGTTGGACCACCAGCCGCTGTTTGTGTTAACGCCTGGTGGCTACTTAGCCAACTGTCCACTGGTTAGCTATCTAGCTAATCTAGTTAATTCCACCAGGCCTTTCTGGAGGGAGGAGGGACATGAGGAGGTGCAGGTGTGACCAGGTGTGATCAGGTATGACTCACCAGTGAAGCAAAGGTGAACTTCTGGTCTTTCTCCTGAAGGAAAACCAAGATGTCTGACATCAGCAGGACCTGCACATCTGGAGACAAACAAACAGAGGCTGTTCAGCAGGTGTGAGCTCAGTGTGACATCACTGCAGGTAAACAGGTGATGCTCCCCTACCTTTCATCCTGGAGCCCTGGACCTTCCAGAGCAGCGCCCCCTCGTAGAGAAGCCGTCTCCTCAGCAGCTCTCCGCCTCTGAAGACTCCTCCTCCCCGGACATCCGCCTGGGCCCGGGGGTCCAGACGGGCCTGGATCTCCTGTAGCCTCCTGGTCCGGTCCAGCTCCAGCACCTCCTGGTCCACCGAGCTGATCAGCTCCTTCAGGAGGAGCAGGGCCTGTCTCAACGCCTGCGCCTCCTCTTCACTGCCTGCAAGAGGTCAAAAGGTCAGAGTACATTAAAGTGCAGATGTCAATAAAGGTAATTAAAGGCCAGAGGTCATTAAAGGTCAGAGGTCACAGGTACCTTTGGTGTTGTCGAGGATCCGTTGGATGATGACGGGGTACTTTGTGATTCGCTGCGTCACCAGCAGGATGCACTCCTGGACACCATGACGACGCAGCAGAGGACCACGACAGGCACGCTGAGCATTATGGGATGGAGAGAGACAGAGACCAGTTCAAACCAGTTTGAACATGTGTCTATACTAAAGCAAACCCAGGTCTACATCTGGAGAAACTAGACTAGACCAGGCTCTAACCTGGACGTATAAACCAGGTCTACATCTGGAGAAACTAGACAAGACCAGGCTCTAACCTGGACTTATAAACCAGGTCTAAATCTGGGGAAACTAGACTAAACCAGAATCTAACCTGGACTTATAAACCAGGTCTACATCTGGAGAAACTAGACTAGACCAGGCTCTAACCTGGACGTATAAACCAGGTCTACATCTGGAGAAAATAGACTGAACCAGGATCAAACCTGGACTCATGAACCAGGTCTGAACCATATTTATTTAACCTGAACTAACAAAACCAGATTTGAAGCTCAGTAAAAAAAAAGGTGGAAACAGGTCTAATCAGTTTCTAGTCTGAACCAGGTCTAGTCCAAACCAGGTCTAGTCTGAACCAGGTCAGGTCTAGTCCAAACCAGGTCTAGTCCGAACCAGGTCTCCCAGCACTCTAAACTGGATCTTGTTCCAGGTCCAGACTCAAGTCCTGGACCCAGTCCTGGTCCTCACCCTGATGAACGGCTGCAGCTTTCGGTCTCGAGTCAAAACTTCTTTGTAGAGTTTCACAGCTTTCGGGTGTCGACTGCAGAACTCAGAGTAAAGTTTCTTCATGTCGTCTGCACACTGACCTGAAAACTACACACACACACACATGCGCACACACACACACACACACACACACACACACACACACAATGTCCTTATCTCTTCATGTCCTTATCCCTTCATGACCTTATCTCTTCATGACCTTATCTCTTCATGTCCTTATCTCTTCATGACCTTCATGTCCTTATCTCTTCATGACCTTATCTCTTCATGTCCTTATCTCTTCATGACCTTCATGACCTTATCTCTTCATGTCCTTATCTCTTCATGACCTTATCCCTTCATGACCTTATCCCTTCATGACCTTATCCCTTCATGTCCTTATCTCTTCATGTCCTTATCTCTTCATGACCTTATCCCTTCATGACCTTATCCCTTCATGACCTTATCCCTTCATGTCCTTATCCCTTCATGTCCTTATCCCTTCATGTCCTTATCTCTTCATGACCTTCATGTCCTTATCCCTTCATGACCTTATCCCTTCATGTCCTTATCCCTTCATGACCTTATCTCTTCTTGACCTTCATGACCTTATCTCTTCATGTCCTTATCTCTTCATGACCTTGACCCTTCCCTGACCTTCAGAAGTACCTGTCTGAGCAGCAAGTCTCCGATGCTGCGTACGGTGAAGTTGTTGGCGCTGCCCTCCACCAGCCCCTCCCTCCTCCTGTTCAGCAGCTCCGACAGGAAGTTGGAGTGCCACTCCAGCAGCGGGTCCAGACAGGGGAAGATGGTGTGGACCACCGCCGCCTCCATCATCACCTCCTCCAGCATCCCCCGCCGGTACACGCCCTCCATGATGCGCAGCGTGCGCACGTGGTGGAACTCCGTCTGTATCAACTCTGAGAGACAGAAGCTGGTTAATAGACGTGAACCTGTATTATTAATACATATTTGTATGTATGCATGTGTGTGTGTGTAAACACGTGTTTACTTATATACCATAGATGACGTCCTGTTTCTTGATCAGGTCTTTATGAAGCGTCTGCAGGAAGTTCGGCTCCACAACGAGACTCCAGCTGTCAGCCTGAACACAGCTGCCCTCCTCCTGCAGCTCCTCCAGCAGGGGGCTCCACCACCACTCACCTACACAGACACACACACACAGACGCACACACAGACACACACAGACACACGCAGACACGCACACGCAGACACACACACAGACGCACACACAGACACACACAGACATACACAGACATACACACAGACACACGCAGACACGCACACGCAGACACACACACAGACGCACACACAGACACACACAGACACACACAGACATACACAGACATACACACAGACACACGCAGACACGCACACGCAGACACACACACAGACGCACACACAGACACACACAGACATACACAGACATACACACAGACACACGCAGACACACACAGACATACACACAGACACACGCAGACACGCACACGCAGACACACACACAGACGCACACACAGACACACACAGACATACACAGACATACACACAGACACACGCAGACACGCAGACACACACAGACATACACACAGACACACGCAGACACGCACACGCAGACACACACACACAGACACACAGACACACACAGACGCACGCGCGCACACGCAGACACACACACACACACAGACACACGCACGCACACGCAAACACACACACACACACGCACACACAGACATACACAGACACACGCAGACACGCACACGCAGACACACACACAGACACACGCACGCACACGCAGACACACACACACACACACGCACACACAGACATACACAGACACACGCAGACACACACACAGACACGCACACGCAGACACACACACACACACACACAGACACGCACACGCAGACACACACACACACACACACATTTATTGGACTGGTAATCATTATATAACTATAAAACTGATCATTGTAATACTAAATGGTATTAATAATAGTAACAATAATAATAAGAGTTATCCCCAGGTAGTTGGTCAGAAACATAGTACTCATTTTGTATTTATTTTAATCTAGATGAGAATTAATTGATCAGGTTATCTGTAGTTACAGATCAATAAGTCAGTTATTATATTTCATGTAAACATGTTGATTGGATCCTTAAACATCAGAATTGCCCTGAATGTCTGGAGGGAATAATAATAATAATAATAATAATAATAATAATAAGAGATTCAAACCGTCGTCAGTCAGAGACTCCAAGGACAAAGTCCTGCTCCTGAAGTTCAGCGACTCCGTGGACTGAGACAGGATCCTCCTGAGACCCACCGAGTCCTCACTCATCCTGAGAGACAGACAGGTGAGAGTGAGACAGCTGAGTCACTCCATATTTAAGAACCACTCGTAGAATGTCATAAACACACAAGTCATGAAGGACTCATCTCTGTACTGGTCTTGTTAGACCTTAGTGCTGATAAAGGACTCATCTCCGTACTGGTCTTGTTAGACCTTAGTGCTGATAAAGGACTCATCTCTGTACTGGTCTTGTTAGACCTTAGTGCTGATAAAGGACTCATCTCTGTTCTGGTCTTGTTAGACCTTAGTGCTGATAAAGGACTCATCTCTGTACTGGTCTTATTAGACCTTAGTGCTGATAAAGGACTCATCTCCGTACTGGTCTTGTTAGACCTTAGTGCTGATAAAGGACTCATCTCTGTACTGGTCTTGTTAGACCTTAGTGCTGATAAAGGACTCATCTCTGTACTGGTCTTGTTAGACCTTAGTGCTGATAAAGGACTCATCTCTGTACTGGTCTTGTTAGACCTTAGTGCTGATAAAGGACTCATCTCTGTACTGGTCTTGTTAGACCTTAGTGCTGATAAAGGACTCATCTCTGTACTGGTCTTGTTAGACCTTAGTGCTGATAAAGGACTCATCTCTGTACTGGTCTTGTTAGACCTTAGTGCTGATAAAGGACTCATCTCTGTACTGGTCTTGTTAGACCTTAGTGCTGATAAAGGACTCATCTCTGTACTGGTCTTGTTAGACCTTAGTGCTGATAAAGGACTCATCTCTGTACTGGTCTTGTTAGACCTTAGTGCTGATAAAGGACTCATCTCTGTACTGGTCTTGTTAGACCTTAGTGCTGATAAAGGACTCATCTCTGTACTGGTCTTGTTAGACCTTAGTGCTGATAAAGGACTCATCTCTGTACTGGTCTTGTTAGACCTTAGTGCTGATAAAGGACTCATCTCTGTACTGGTCTTGTTAGACCTTAGTGCTGCGTTCGACACCATTGATCATGACATCCTATTACAGAGACTGGATCAGTCGATTGGCATTTCAGGTACCGCACTAAGTTGGTTTAAATCCTATTTATCAGATCGATCTCAGTTTGTATTTGTAAACGATGAAGCCTCAATGACCACCAACGTTAATCACGGAGTTCCACAAGGTTCTGTGCTTGGACCAATTTTATTTACCTTATATATGCTTCCTTTGGGCAATATTATCAGGAAACACTCCATAAACGTTCATTGCTATGCAGACGATACTCAATTATATCTATGGATCAAACCAGAGGAGACCAGCCAGCTCGCTAAAATTCAAGAATGTCTTAAAGACATAAAAACATGGATGACCTGCAACTTCCTGATGTTAAACTCAGACAAAACTGAAGTTATTTTACTGGCCCTGAACACCTCAGAGATCAATTATCTGGTGATGTGGTTTCTGTAGATGGCATTGCCCTGGCATCCAACACCACTGTAAAGAATCTCTAGTTATCTTTGACCGAGGCTTGTCCTTTAACTCCACGTTAAGCTAATCTCAAGGACTGAACAACCAATCAGGCTGATGCATGCTCTCACCCTGCGATGTTATTGGTGGAGACGCTCTTGGCCAATGAGAGGCCGGAGCGAACGCGCCGGGACCCGAGCAGAGACTGGCGGAGGCTGTCTGAGGGGTAGATGGCCGAGCTCGGACGCTCCTTCATCAGCGGGGCTGAGGAGACAAAACGGGGGTCAAGATAAAGCTACAGACAGAGAGACAGACAGACAGGCAGAGAGACAGACAGACAGCGAGAGAGAGATACACAGACAGACAGACAGACAGGCAGAGAGACAGACAGACAGACAGACAGACAGACAGACAGACAGAGATAGAGACAGAGAGACAGACAGACGGGTTGACTCACTTTTGTTGCGCATGGTGACGTTCTGCAGAGCTGAACTGTTCCTCGACAACGTCAGCTTCTGTTGCTGTTAGAGAGACAGACAGCCAGTACAGACAGACAGGTAATCAGGACAGAAAGACAGACAGTCAGTACAGACAGACAGACAGGTAATCAGTACAGACAGGCAACGAGTACAGACAGGTAATCAGTACAGACAGACAGGCAACAAGTACAGACAGACAGGTAATCAGTACAGACAGACAGGCAACGAGTACAGACAGGTAATCAGTACAGATAGACATGCAGTCAGTACAGACAGACAGGCAGCCAGTATAGACAGACAGGTAATCAGTACAGACAGACAGGCAACAAGTACAGACAGACAGGTAATCAGTACAGACAGACAGGCAACGAGTACAGACAGGTAATCAGTACAGATAGACATGCAGTCAGTACAGACAGACAGGCAGCCAGTATAGACAGACAGGTAATCAGTACAGACAGACAGGCAACAAGTACAGACAGACAGGTAATCAGTACAGACAGACAGGCAACGAGTACAGACAGGTAATCAGTACAGATAGACAGGCAGGTAATCAGTACAGACAGACAGGCAGCCAGTACAGACAGACAGGTCATCAGTACAGACAGACAGGCAGCTAGTACAGACAGACAGGTAATCAGTACAGACAGACAGGCAACGAGTACAGACAGGTAATCAGTACAGATAGACAGGCAGCCAGTATAGACAGACAGGTAATCAGTACAGACAGACAGGCAGCCAGTACAGACAGACAGGTCATCAGTACAGACAGACAGGCAGCTAGTACAGACAGACAGGTCATCAGTACAGACAGACAGGTCATCAGTACAGACAGACAGGTCATCAGTACAGACAGACAGGCAGCCAGTACAGACAGACAGGTAATCAGGGGCAGTAAGACAGTTCTTACCCGTTGCTTCATCTTGGCACAGCTGGCCAGACTGTCTCTGCAGCGGTTATGGATGGTGACGTTACATGCTGAGAGACAGACAGGCAGAGAGAGAGAGACAGGTAGTTGGTCAGAAACATGGTACTCATTTTGTAATTATTTATTTTAATCCAGATGAGCTTTAATTGATCAGGTTATCTGTAGTTGTGATACAGATCAATAAATCAGTTATTAGATGTCAAACATGTTGATAAACTGAAATGATTGGATCCTTAAACATCAGAGAGAACACGTTGAGACAAAACGTTCTGCTAGAGAACACGTTGAGACAAAACGCTCTGCTATAGAACACGTTAAGACAAAACGTTCTGCTAGAGAACACGTTGAGACAAAACGTTCTGCTAGAGAACACGTTGAGACAAAACGCTCTGCTATAGAACACGTTGAGACAAAACGTTCTGCTAGAGAACACGTTGAGACAAAACGCTCTGCTAGAGAACACGTTGAGACAAAACGCTCTGCTATAGAACACGTTAAGACAAAACGTTCTGCTAGAGAACACGTTGAGACAAAACGTTCTGCTAGAGAACACGTTGAGACAAAACGCTCTGCTATAGAACACGCTAAGACAAAACGTTCTGCTAGAGAACACGTTAAGACAAAACGTTCTGCTAGAGAACACGTTGAGACAAAACGTTCTGCTATAGAACACGCTAAGACAAAACGTTCTGCTAGAGAACACGTTAAGACAAAACGTTCTGCTAGAGAACACGTTGAGACAAAACGTTCTGCTAGAGAACACGTTAAGACAAAACGTTCTGCCAGAGAACACGTTGAGACAAAACGCTCTGCTATAGAACACGCTAAGACAAAACGTTCTGCTAGAGAACACGTTGAGACAAAACGTTCTGCTAGAGAACACGTTGAGACAAAACGTTCTGCTAGAGAACACGTTGAGACAAAACGTTCTGCTAGAGAACACGTTGAGACAAAACGCTCTGCTAGAGAACACGTTGAGACAAAACGTTCTGCTAGAGAACACGTTGAGACAAAACGTTCTGCTAGAGAACACGTTGAGACAAAACGTTCTGCTAGAGAACACGTTGAGACAAAACGTTCTGCTAGAGAACACGTTGAGACAAAACGCTCTGCTAGAGAACACGTTGAGACAAAACGTTCTGCTAGAGAACACGTTGAGACAAAACGTTCTGCTAGAGAACACGTTCTGCTAGACAAAACATTAAGACAAAACGTTCTGCTAGAGAACACGTTGAGACAAAACGTTCTGCTATAGAACACGCTAAGACAAAACGTTCTGCTAGAGAACACGTTAAGACAAAACGTTCTGCTAGAGAACACGTTGAGACAAAACGTTCTGCTAGAGAACACGTTCTGCTAGACAAAACATTAAGACAAAACGTTCTGCTAGAGAACACGTTAAGACAAAACGTTCTGCTAGAGAACACGTTGAGACAAAACGTTCTGCTAGAGAACACGTTGAGACAAAACGCTCTGCTATAGAACACGTTAAGACAAAACGTTCTGCTAGAGAACACGTTGAGACAAAACGTTCTGCTAGAGAACACGTTGAGACAAAACGTTCTGCTAGAGAACACGTTGAGACAAAACGCTCTGCTATAGAACACGTTGAGACAAAACGCTCTGCTAGAGAACACGTTGAGACAAAACGCTCTGCTAGAGAACACGTTGAGACAAAACGCTCTGCTATAGAACACGTTAAGACAAAACGTTCTGCTAGAGAACACGTTGAGACAAAACGTTCTGCTAGAGAACACGTTGAGACAAAACGCTCTGCTATAGAACACGCTAAGACAAAACGTTCTGCTAGAGAACACGTTAAGACAAAACGTTCTGCTAGAGAACACGTTGAGACAAAACGTTCTGCTATAGAACACGCTAAGACAAAACGTTCTGCTAGAGAACACGTTAAGACAAAACGTTCTGCTAGAGAACACGTTGAGACAAAACGTTCTGCTAGAGAACACGTTAAGACAAAACGTTCTGCCAGAGAACACGTTGAGACAAAACGCTCTGCTATAGAACACGCTAAGACAAAACGTTCTGCTAGAGAACACGTTGAGACAAAACGTTCTGCTAGAGAACACGTTGAGACAAAACGTTCTGCTAGAGAACACGTTGAGACAAAACGTTCTGCTAGAGAACACGTTGAGACAAAACGCTCTGCTAGAGAACACGTTGAGACAAAACGTTCTGCTAGAGAACACGTTGAGACAAAACGTTCTGCTAGAGAACACGTTGAGACAAAACGTTCTGCTAGAGAACACGTTGAGACAAAACGTTCTGCTAGAGAACACGTTGAGACAAAACGCTCTGCTAGAGAACACGTTGAGACAAAACGTTCTGCTAGAGAACACGTTGAGACAAAACGTTCTGCTAGAGAACACGTTCTGCTAGACAAAACATTAAGACAAAACGTTCTGCTAGAGAACACGTTGAGACAAAACGTTCTGCTATAGAACACGCTAAGACAAAACGTTCTGCTAGAGAACACGTTAAGACAAAACGTTCTGCTAGAGAACACGTTGAGACAAAACGTTCTGCTAGAGAACACGTTCTGCTAGACAAAACATTAAGACAAAACGTTCTGCTAGAGAACACGTTAAGACAAAACGTTCTGCTAGAGAACACGTTAAGACAAAACGTTCTGCTAGAGAACACGTTGAGACAAAACGCTCTGCTAGAGAACACGTTGAGACAAAACGTTCTGCTAGAGAACACGTTGAGACAAAACGTTCTGCTAGAGAACACGTTGAGACAAAACGCTCTGCTAGAGAACACGTTGAGACAAAACGTTCTGCTAGAGAACACGTTGAGACAAAACGTTCTGCTAGAGAACACGTTCTGCTAGACAAAACATTAAGACAAAACGTTCTGCTAGAGAACACGTTAAGACAAAACGTTCTGCTAGAGAACACGTTAAGACTTTTAACTTCCACTAGAACCCTGCAAGGACCCATTAAAGTTCTTTAAAGATCTTCAGAATCTTTTTTATGATCTCAAAGAACCTCCCCAAGAAATCTCAAGTCCACATTCCTGAAAATACCCAAAAGACAAGACGAGGAAGAAATAGACTGCAGACTGCTTTCTGTGGTCTCACACACACACACACACACACACACACACACACACACACACACACACACACACTTCAACCCTCTATAAAAAAAACTTCCATTCCAGTTTCGATGATGTCATCACAAAACACACATACACACACGTTGAGTGTGACAGTGTGTAAAGTATTTGTGGTCTTTTTTTTTTCTTTTCAGAAATCCAGTTAAACACACACACACACACACACACACACACACACACACACACACACACACACATTAAACACACACATTAAACACACACGTGTCCCCTCGACCCAGTTCCCAAGGTTCCACCTCAGCAGCCAATCACAGAGCAGGAAAATATGTGTGTGTGTGTTAATCTGAAAGTCTGAAGAGGTACATCTGTTCATTGTGAGGAAGGAGGATTAACACACCATCTGTTACACACTCACGCATTATACACACACGTGACACACACATTACACACACATACACACACGTGACACACAGATAACGCACACACATAACACACAGATAATAAACACACACACACGCACTACAAACACATTAAACATAGATAATAATGTGTGTCTATAGACATGAATATACATGTACACACAGATATAAAGGTGTGTGTATAGACATGAATATACATGTACACACAGATATAAAGGTGTGTGTATAGACATGAATATACATGTACACACAGATATAAAGGTGTGTGTATAGACATGAATATACATGTACACACAGATATAAAGGTGTGTGTATAGACATGAATATACATGTACACACAGATATAAAGGTGTGTGTATAGACATGAATATACATGTACACACACACATATAAAGGTGTGTGTATAGACATGAATATACATGTACACACAGATATAAAGGTGTGTGTATAGACATGAATATACATGTACACACAGATATAAAGGTGTGTGTATAGACATGAATATACATGTACACACACACATATAAAGGTGTGTGTATAGACATGAATATACATGTACACACAGATATAAAGGTGTGTGTATAGACATGAATATACATGTACACACACACATATAAAGGTGCGTCTATAGACATGAATATACATGTACACACACACATATAAAGGTGTGTGTATAGACATGAATATACATGTACACACACATATAAAGGTGTGTGTATAGACATGAATATACATGTACACACACACATACAAAGGTGTGTGTATAGACATGAATATACATGTACACACACACACATATAAAGGTGTGTGTATAGACATGAATATACATGTACACACACATATAAAGGTGTGTGTATAGACATGAATATACATGTACACACACACATATAAAGGTGTGTGTATAGACATGAATATACATGTACACACACACATATAAAGGTGCGTCTATAGACATGAATATACATGTACACACACACATATAAAGGTGCGTCTATAGACATGAATATACATGTACACACACATATAAAGGTGTGTGTATAGACATGAATATACATGTACACACACACATATAAAGGTGCGTCTATAGACATGAATATACATGTACACACACACATATAAAGGTGCGTCTATAGACATGAATATACATGTACACACACACACACATATAAAGGTGCGTGTGTTTCAGTCACCTGGGCAGCTGAGCGCCTCCTTGGCCGTGATGCTCCGGTTGCAGGAGGAGCACAGCGTGGTGGAGGACACCGTCAGGGAGGTGAACAGGTGGCCGTTGCTGTACCTCGCCTCCCTCTCTCGCGCCTCCTTCTCTCGCTCCTTCAGACGCACCTTTTCCTTGTTCTGAGGACAGACAGGCAGACAGACAGACAGACGGGTTACCGGCCATGTGATTGGTGTATTCGAGCATTCCAGACTCTGATCTTTGATTGGACTAAAAACGTTCACACGGTTCACTGGAGACACAAACAGGAAGTGGTGAGTAGGTATCGACCAATCACGTTCAAGGATGAAAGTAAACAAGACCCTCAGAGATATCAGTTATCAGAGCTAACAGAGCTATCAGAGCTAACAGAGCTAACGGAGATAACAGAGCTAACAGAGATATCAGAGCTAACAGAGATATCAGAGCTAACAGAGTTATCAGAGATATCAGAGATAACAGAGATATCAGAGATAACAGAGCTAACGGAGATAACAGAGCTAACAGAGATATCAGAGCTAACAGAGATATCAGAGCTAACAGAGATATCAGAGCTAACGGAGATAACAGAGTTATCAGAGTTATCAGAGATAACAGAGATATCAGAGATAACAGAGCTAACGGAGATAACAGAGCTAACAGAGATATCAGAGCTAACAGAGATATCAGAGCTAACAGATATATCAGAGCTAACGGAGATAACAGAGTTATCAGAGTTATCAGAGATATCAGAGATAACAGAGATAACAGAGATAACAGAGATAACAGAGCTAACAGAGATATCAGAGCTAACAGAGATATCAGAGCTAACAGAGCTAACGGAGATAACAGAGCTAACAGAGATATCAGAGATATCAGAGATAACAGAGCTAACAGAGATATCAGAGCTAACAGAGCTAACAGAGATATCAAAGCTAACAGAGATAACAGAGCTAACAGAGATATCAGAGATATCAGAGATTACAGAGCTATCAGAGCTAACAGAGATATCAGAGATAACAGAGCTAACAGAGATATCAGAGCTAACAGAGTTATCAGAGATATCAGAGATAACAGAGCTAACAGAGATATCAGAGCTAACAGAGTTATCAGAGATATCAGAGATAACAGAGATATCAGAGATAACAGAGCTAACAGAGCTAACAGAGATATCAGGGCTAACAGAGTTATCAGAGCTAACATAGCTAACAGAGATATCAGAGATAACAGAGCTAACAGAGATATCAGAGCTAACATAGCTAACAGAGATATCAGAGATAACAGAGCTAACAGAGCTAACAGAGATATCAGAGCTAACAGAGTTATCAGAGCTATCAGAGATAACAGAGATATCAGAGCTAACATAGCTAACAGAGATATCAGAGCTAACAGAGCTAACAGAGATATCAGAGCTAACAGAGTTATCAGAGCTAACAGAGCTAACAGAGATATCAGAGCTAACATAGCTAACAGAGCTATCAGAGCTATCAAAGCTAACATAGATATCAGAGCTATCAGAGCTAACAGAGATATCAGAGCTATCAGAGCTAACAGAGATATCAGAGCTATTATAGCTAACAGAGCTATTAGAGCTAACAGATATATCAGAGATATCAGAGCTAACAGATATATCAGAGATATCAGAGCTAACAGAGTTATCAGAGATACCAGAGATATCAGAGCTAACAGAGATATCAGAGCTATTAGAGATAACAGATATATCAGAGATAACTGAGCTATCGGAGATAACAGAGTTATCGGAGCTAACTGAGCTATCGGAGATAACTGAGCTATCAGAGCTAACGGAGCTATCGGAGATAACTGAGCTATCAGAGCTAACGGAGCTATCGGAGATAACTGAGCTATCAGAGCTAACGGAGCTATCGGAGATAACTGAGCTATCAGAGCTAACAGAGCTATATCGTGCATCATGTAACATGTACTGTTTGTTATGAAGTAGTGAGGCTGAACTACATCTACAGACATTATACAAATATCTTCATAATGATGACATCAGGAACAGGAAGTAGACTGGCTGATTCTCTCTCTCTCTCCTTTCTATTCTGACTCTTTTTCACATTTACTTCTTCTCTGAACTGGGAGGGGCAGGAAGAGGAAGTGTGTGTGTGTGTGTGCGTGTGTGTGTGTGACTAAACAAATGAGTCCTTAAGGTTCTCAGTATTTCACCTGTTAAATGGAGAGTTGCATCATAAATCAGTTCATTATTATATTAATATTATTATAGTGAACTGATCTGGTGACAGTCAGCTATCAGCTGATCATTAAATAAAGAGCTCAGTGATGGAGAGAAAGAAAGAGACCTCTGTCTGAGCGAGGGGGGGGCATGAGACAGAGGGGGGGCATGAGACAGAGAGGGGGGGGTATGAGACAGAGAGGGGGGGTATGAGACAGAGAGGGGGGGGTATGAGACAGAGAGGGGGGGTATGAGACAGAGGGGGGGGGGGGTATGAGACAGAGAGGGGGGTATGAGACAGAGAGGGGGGGGCATGAGACAGAGAGGGGGGTATGAGACAGAGGGGGGGGGGGTATGAGACAGAGGGGGGGGGTATGAGACAGAGAGGGGGGGTATGAGACAGAGGGGGGGGGGTATGAGACAGAGGGGGGGGGGTATGAGACAGAGAGGGGGGGGTATGAGACAGAGGGGGGGGGGGTATGAGACAGAGAGGGGGGGTATGAGACAGAGGGGGGTATGAGACAGAGGGGGGTATGAGACAGAGAGGGGGGGTATGAGACAGAGGGGGGGGGGTATGAGACAGAGGGGGGGGGGGTATGAGACAGAGAGGGGGGTATGAGACAGAGAGGGGGGGTATGAGACAGAGGGGGGTATGAGACAGAGGGGGGGGGGTATGAGACAGAGGGGGGGGGGTATGAGACAGAGGGGGGGGGGGTATGAGACAGAGAGGGGGGGGCATGAGACAGAGGGGGGGGTATGAGACAGAGAGGGGGGGGCATGAGACAGAGAGGGGGGTATGAGACAGAGGGGGGGGGGGTATGAGACAGAGGGGGGGGGTATGAGACAGAGGGGGGGGTATGAGACAGAGAGGGGGGTATGAGACAGAGAGGGGGGGGCATGAGACAGAGGGGGGGGTATGAGACAGAGAGGGGGGGGCATGAGACAGAGAGGGGGGTATGAGACAGAGGGGGGGGGGTATGAGACAGAGGGGGGGGGTATGAGACAGAGGGGGGTATGAGACAGAGGGGGGGGGTATGAGACAGAGAGGGGGGGTATGAGACAGAGGGGGGTATGAGACAGAGGGGGGTATGAGACAGAGAGGGGGGGTATGAGACAGAGGGGGGGGGGTATGAGACAGAGGGGGGGGCATGAGACAGAGAGGGGGGGTATGAGACAGAGGGGGGGGGTATGAGACAGAGGGGGGTATGAGACAGAGGGGGGTATGAGACAGAGAGGGGGGGCATGAGACAGAGGGGGGGGGGTATGAGACAGAGGGGGGGGCATGAGACAGAGAGGGGGTGTATGAGACAGAGAGGGGGGGTATGAGACAGAGGGGGGTATGAGACAGAGGGGGGGGGGTATGAGACAGAGGGGGGTATGAGACAGAGGGGGGGGTATGAGACAGAGGGGGGGGCATGAGACAGAGAGGGGGGGTATGAGACAGAGAGGGGGGGGTATGAGACAGAGGGGGGTATGAGACAGAGGGGGGGGGGGTATGAGACAGAGAGGGGGGGGCATGACACAGAGGGGGGGGTATGAGACAGAGAGGGGGGGGCATGAGACAGAGAGGGGGGTATGAGACAGAGGGGGGGGGGTATGAGACAGAGGGGGGGGGTATGAGACAGAGGGGGGGGTATGAGACAGAGAGGGGGGTATGAGACAGAGAGGGGGGGGCATGAGACAGAGGGGGGGGTATGAGACAGAGAGGGGGGGGTATGAGACAGAGAGGGGGGTATGAGACAGAGGGGGGGGGGGGTATGAGACAGAGGGGGGGGGTATGAGACAGAGGGGGGTATGAGACAGAGGGGGGGGGTATGAGACAGAGAGGGGGGGTATGAGACAGAGGGGGGTATGAGACAGAGGGGGGTATGAGACAGAGAGGGGGGGTATGAGACAGAGGGGGGTATGAGACAGAGGGGGGTATGAGACAGAGAGGGGGGGCATGAGACAGAGGGGGGGGGGGGGTATGAGACAGAGGGGGGGGCATGAGACAGAGAGGGGGGGTATGAGACAGAGAGGGGGGGTATGAGACAGAGGGGGGTATGAGACAGAGGGGGGGGGTATGAGACAGAGGGGGGTATGAGACAGAGGGGGGGGGTATGAGACAGAGGGGGGGGGCATGAGACAGAGAGGGGGGTATGAGACAGAGGGGGGTATGAGACAGAGGGGGGGGGTATGAGACAGAGGGGGGTATGAGACAGAGAGGGGGGGTATGAGACAGAGAGGGGTATGAGACAGAGAGGGGGGGTATGAGACAGAGGGGGGTATGAGACAGAGGGGGGGGGGGTATGAGACAGAGGGGGGGGGTATGAGACAGTGGGGGGTATGAGACAGAGGGGGGGGTATGAGACAGAGAGGGGGGGTATGAGACAGAGGGGGGTATGAGACAGAGAGGGGGGGTATGAGACAGAGAGGGGGGGTATGAGACAGAGGGGGGTATGAGACAGAGAGGGGTATGAGACAGAGGGGGGTATGAGACAGAGAGGGGGGGTATGAGACAGAGAGGGGTATGAGACAGAGGGGGGGGGTATGAGACAGAGAGGGGGGGTATGAGACAGAGGGGGGTATGAGACAGAGGGGGGTATGAGACAGAGGGGGGGGGTATGAGACAGAGGGGGGTATGAGACAGAGGGGGGGGTATGAGACAGAGAGGGGGGGGGTATGAGACAGAGGGGGGTATGAGACAGAGGGGGGTATGAGACAGAGGGGGGGGGTATGAGACAGAGGGGGGGGGTATGAGACAGAGAGGGGGGGTATGAGACAGAGAGGGGTATGAGACAGAGGGGGGGGGTATGAGACAGAGGGGGGTATGAGACAGAGGGGGGTATGAGACAGAGGGGGGGGGGTATGAGACAGAGGGGGGTATGAGACAGAGGGGGGTATGAGACAGAGAGGGGGGGTATGAGACAGAGGGGGGTATGAGACAGAGAGGGGGGGGTATGAGACAGAGGGGGGGGGGTATGAGACAGAGAGGGGGGGCAGAGACAGAGAGGGGGGGTATGAGACAGAGGGGGGGGGGTATGAGACAGAGGGGGGGGGTATGAGACAGAGAGGGGGGGTATGAGACAGAGAGGGGGGGTATGAGACAGAGAGGGGGGGTATGAGACAGAGGGGGGGGGTATGAGACAGAGAGGGGGGCATGAGACAGAGGCTCACTCTGTTCATATATATATATATATATATGTTGTGTTATCTCCATATTTAAATATATTACATGTTGTGTTATCTCCATATTTAAATATATTATATGTTGTGTTATCTCCATATTTAAATATATTATATCTTGTGTTATCTCCATATTTAAATATATTATATGTTGTGTTATCTCCATATTTAAATATATTATATCTTGTGTTATCTCCATATTTAAATATATTACATGTTGTGTTATCTCCATATTTAAATATATTACATGTTGTGTTATCTCCATATTTAAATATATTACATGTTGTGTTATCTCCATATTTAAATATATTATATGTTGTGTTATCTCCATATTTAAATATATTATATCTTGTGTTATCTCCATATTTAAATATATTACATGTTGTGTTATCTCCATATTTAAATATATTACATGTTGTGTTATCTCCATATTTAAATATATTACATGTTGTGTTATCTCCATAAATGTAAACAAAGTCTCTCTCTCGTGTTTGTTTTTAGTTTACAGGTCAAAGGTCAAACACCCACCGACACTTCCTGTATGGACGCACGCGCGCGCGCACACACTCCCCTCCCCCCGTTTCCTCCTGCAGGACAAAGCGGCCACGCTGCTGCTAACGGACACACCGACACACCGACACTCCGGGAAAGTCCGCGTGTCCACATCCACGGTGAACGCGCACGCGCACGCGCACGCGGTATTAAAACCGTTTTTCAGTCTGAACTGAAGAAAAAAAAAAGTATCCGTTTCCGTTTCTGAGCTTCAACTTCTTGTCTTCTCGATCCCAAACTGCTTGTCCACCGTCATTCCTCACGCGCTCCCCTGATCCCCTGATCACCTGATCGATACTCCTCACTGAGAGCCATCGATCAGCCATAACTATCGATCAGCCATAACTATCGATCCAACATCTGGAGTAACGGCCCGAGCGGACAAAGCGGAACAGACGGAAAGTGAGACGGACGTCTCCGGTTCCCATCGATCACATACAAACTGACCGATCAGTCACACTCACTAATCGATACTGATCGGTGACTATCACTATCGATCAGGGAAGTCGGCGTGCACGCGCCTGAGAGTCCGTTTCTTTCTTTTTCCCTGTGAACTCACCTTCAGGTTGATTTCCTTCATCCTGTCCTGTCTCCTGCTCTCGAGCAGCCGGGACATCCCCTCCGACGAACCGATCACACCTATCGAACACCTGGTCAACACCTGATCACCCACTGAGCTATCATTAATCAATAATATTCCGCGAGTGTTGGGTTCTGGTCCCGGAGTAGTCCGCAGTCTGAGCCCGGGGGGCGGGGCGTCTCTCTGACTGACGGCTGCTCGCTCTAATTCTAACCAATCAGATCTCAGCCCGCTGCCGCTGCGATCAGCCAATCCCCTTGCCGCACGCACCTCAAGCCCCGCCTACCAGCATCTGTTAGGGAGCGCTTATTTTGTTGCTGGCGCAAGGAAGTAGACCGCTCGGGTGGAGTCGGTCTCTATGACAACGCGTCGACGTGTCACGTGATCTGCAGCGGCCAATCAGAGAACCGTAAGAAGTCACGTGGTGGATGCACATAGGGCTGGATTAACCCCGCCCACCCCTTCGCAGCAGAGTGTCCAACGCGGTGCTGTGTGACGTGGAACCACCGAACACCGACCCCGCCCGTTCGAGAGGCTGTTGGTGTGAAAACCAAACACACCTCCCGCTTTATAACGGAAAGAGAAGATCAAACTGATCAATGCTCGATACAACTGATCAGTCATTGAGAATGCAGTAGTAGTACTCATACTGCAGTAGTAGTACTCATACTGCAGTAGTGTACTCATACTGCGGTAGTAGTATGAGTACTGCAGTAGTAGTACTCATACTGCAGTAGTGTACTCATACTGCATTAAAAGTACTCATACTGCAGTAGTAGTACTCATACTGCAGTAGTAGTACTCATACTGCAGTAGTAGTACTCATACTGCAGTAGTGTACTCATACTGCAGTAGTAGTACTCATACTGCAGTAGTGTACTCATACTGCGGTAGTAGTACTCATACTGCAGTAGTAGTACTCATACTGCAGTAGTAGTACTCATACTGCAGTAGTGTACTCATACTGCGGTAGTAGTATGAGTACTGCAGTAGTAGTACTCATACTGCAGTAGTAGTACTCATACTGCAGTAGTAGTATGAGTACTGCAGTAGTAGTACTCATACTGCAGTAGTGTACTCATACTGCGGTAGTAGTACTCATACTGCATTAAAAGTACTCATACTGCAGTAGTAGTACTCATACTGCAGTAGTAGTATGAGTACTGCAGTAGTAGTACTCATACTGCAGTAGTAGTACTCATACTGCAGTAGTGTACTCATACTGCGGTAGTAGTACTCATACTGCATTAAAAGTACTCATACTGCAGTAGTAGTACTCATACTGCAGTAGTAGTACTCATACTGCAGTAGTAGTATGAGTACTGCAGTAGTAGTACTCATACTGCAGTAGTAGTACTCATACTGCATTAAAAGTACTCATACTGCAGTAGTAGTATGAGTACTGCAGTAGTAGTATGAGTACTGCATTAAAAGTACTCATACTGCAGTAGTAGTATGAGTACTGCAGTCGTAGTACTCATACTGTATTAAAAGTACTCATACTGCAGTAGTGGTATTCATACTACTATAGTAAGTACTCATACTGCGGTAGTAGTACTCATACTGCAGTAGTGTACTCATACTGCGGTAGTAGTACTCATACTGCGGTAGTAGTACTCATACGGCAGTAGTAGTACTCATACTGCAGTAGTGTACTCATACTGCAGTAGTAGTACTCATACTGCAGTAGTAGTACTCATACTACTATATTAAGTACTCATACAGCAGTAGAAAGTTGATACGATTATACTCCAGTACGTGTATTATAAACACATAGTATACTACAGTACATGTATATATGAATGTACTACAGTATATGTCTATGATATACACATAGTATAGTACAGTAACGGTGTACTATATACACATAGTATAGTACAGTATATATATATGTATATATATATATATATATATATATATATATATATATATATATATATATATATATATATATAGCCTCTGTTCCTGATACAACGAGCTCCAACACCGTCAGGAGGAAGTGATGTCATAGTGTGACCTGCTGCTGGCCGCTCTGTGAACTACAACACAGAATACTCTTGTACTTGTATACTCGTATTTAAAGTACTTCACTCCATAACTTGAGAGGCATGTAAAGTATTTGAACACAGTACTTGTGTACTAATGAACCAGAAAGAAAGTACTTTAATGTCATGTGAATGTGTTTTATATTTCATGTTGTGGTAGTATTTGTACTTCAAACTGTGTATTAGTATCTGTACTTCAAACTGTGTATTAGTATCTGTACTTCAAACTGTGTATTAGTATCTGTACTTCAAACTGTGTATTAGTATCTGTACTTCAAACTGTGTATTAGTATCTGTACTTCAAACTGTGTATTAGTATCTGTTCTTCAAACTGTGTACTAGTATCTGTACTTCAAACTGTGTACTAGTATCTGTTCTTCAAACTGTGTATTAGTATCTGTACTTCAAACTGTGTATTAGTATCTGTTCTTCAAACTGTGTACTAGTATCTGTACTTCAAACTGTGTACTAGTATCTGTACTTCAAACTGTGTACTAGTATCTGTACTTCAAACTGTGTATTAGTATCTGTACTTCAAACTGTGTACTAGTATCTGTACTTCAAACTGTGTACTAGTATCTGTACTTCAAACTGTGTACTAGTATCTGTACTTCAAACTGTGTACTAGTATCTGTACTTCAAACTGTGTACTAGTATCTGTACTTCAAACTGTGTACTAGTATCTGTACTTCAAACTGTGTATTAGTATCTGTACTTCAAACTGTGTATTAGTATCTGTACTTCAAACTGTGTATTAGTATCTGTACTTCAAACTGTGTACTAGTATCTGTACTTCAAACTGTGTACTAGTATCTGTACTTCAAACTGTGTATTAGTATCTGTACTTCAAACTGTGTATTAGTATCTGTACTTCAAACTGTGTACTAGTATCTGTACTTCAAACTGTGTATTAGTATCTGTACTTCAAACTGTGTATTAGTATCTGTACTTCAAACTGTGTATTAGTATCTGTACTTCAAACTGTGTATTAGTATCTGTACTTCAAACTGTGTACTAGTATCTGTTCTTCAAACTGTGTATTAGTATCTGTACTTCAAACTGTGTACTAGTATCTGTTCTTCAAACTGTGTACTAGTATCTGTACTTCAAACTGTGTATTAGTATCTGTACTTCAAACTGTGTATTAGTATCTGTACTTCAAACTGTGTACTAGTATCTGTTCTTCAAACTGTGTATTAGTATCTGTACTTCAAACTGTGTACTAGTATCTGTTCTTCAAACTGTGTATTAGTATCTGTACTTCAAACTGTGTACTAGTATCTGTTCTTCAAACTGTGTATTAGTATCTGTACTTCAAACTGTGTATTAGTATCTGTACTTCAAACTGTGTACTAGTATCTGTACTTCAAACTGTGTATTAGTATCTGTACTTCAAACTGTGTATTAGTATCTGTACTTCAAACTGTGTACTAGTATCTGTTCTTCAAACTGTGTATTAGTATCTGTACTTCAAACTGTGTACTAGTATCTGTTCTTCAAACTGTGTATTAGTATCTGTACTTCAAACTGTGTACTAGTATCTGTTCTTCAAACTGTGTACTAGTATCTGTACTTCAAACTGTGTATTAGTATCTGTACTTCAAACTGTGTACTAGTATCTGTACTTCAAACTGTGTATTAGTATCTGTACTTCAAACTGTGTATTAGTATCTGTACTTCAAACTGTGTACTAGTATCTGTTCTTCAAACTGTGTATTAGTATCTGTACTTCAAACTGTGTACTAGTATCTGTTCTTCAAACTGTGTATTAGTATCTGTACTTCAAACTGTGTATTAGTATCTGTACTTCAAACTGTGTACTAGTATCTGTTCTTCAAACTGTGTATTAGTATCTGTACTTCAAACTGTGTACTAGTATCTGTTCTTCAAACTGTGTATTAGTATCTGTACTTCAAACTGTGTATTAGTATCTGTTCCTCAAACTCTGTATTAGGTTACTGTTCCTTTAAGAGAACCTCCTCTTTAACTCACCTGGTCACACCGGAGATCCACTTCCGGAGTGTTTCACAACAAAAAGAACGAAAACAACAGAAGAAGCAGAACAAGTAAAAGAAGAACAAGTAAAAGGAGGACAAGAAGAACGACAACAATAACAACAACAACAACAATAATAACAACAACGAGCAGGAGAAGACACGGTGAGTTTTCTTCTCTAGTTTCGTTCTCACTTTATCTTTTGTTAGCTAGTTAGCTTGTTAGCTTGTGACGTTAACTGATCACCGGCGCGTCACGGCCGCCATGTTGGAGTCAGACGGATTTCGCTGTGGGCGTGGCTAGCCTCACCTGCAGGCTCCCCTTCAGCAGCTGATGTGTGTTTATCTATCAGATAAGTCATGTGACCCTGTTGCCAGGCAGATGGACGTGTCCCTGCTGACTGAACAGGGCCCAACAGGAAGTACCAAGATGGGGGACGCGGCGGTGAAGTCGGCCATGATGGAACCTGCCACCCTGCCGTGGCCCGGAGACCGGATGAGTGTGAGGTCAGACGTGTCCCTCCGAGAGGCGGCGAGCTGGACGGAGAGCGAGAGAGGGGAGGAGGCGGGGCTGAGGACACAGCTGGAGGCGGAGCCTGCAGAGAACCACCTGCCGGAGAAAGCGGCCCAGGTGTTCAGTCCCGCGGTCACCGTCCTCCACTCCACGTCCTCGCCCAGAGGCAGTGAGGCATTCTGGGAAATGGAGTCGGAGAAGAGTCCCTTCCTGGGTTCCCGAGGCATCACGCAGGACTACAACCAACATGGCTGCCAGTACGAGTGGGCCGAGGACACGCCCCCTAGCGCATGTGAGTGCACCTGTCTGTCCTCCTGTCTGTCTGACTCAGCGGTGCGTTAACCCATCTGTCTCTCAGGTGGGCGGTGTTGTCCCAGCAGGGACATCCTGAAGGTGGGCGTGTCCCTGATGACCTCGGCGCTGCTCTTCCCCTTCCTGGTGTGGGGGGGTTATGTCTTCCTGCCGTTTGACGCCCCCCTGCTGGATGGCGCCCCCCTGAGGCTCGTGTACGCGCTGCGCTGCTCCGTGTTCGCTGCTGCGCCCGTTGTCCTCGGCTGGCTGGTCCTGGGTGTTGGCCGGCTCCGGTCCGGGGCCCTCGTCCCCCCATTTGACCACGACGAGGAAGAGGCAAAGGGGGCGGAGCCTCACGAGGTCGCCGTCCACCGGCGCTTCGTCTCTGACTCCGCCTCCTTGTTTCTGATCTACTTCCTGCAGCTGGCCGTCATGGCGATGTACCTGAGCCAAGAGCAGCTGAAACTCGTCCCGCTGCTGAGCATCGTCTTCGCCCTGGGGCGGTGAGATCAAGCGCACCTTCACTTACCTTTTTATGTTAAAGGAGCGCTTGTTTTGTGTATCCAGACTGGTTTAAGCTTTATTTTAAAGGAGCGCTTGTTTTGTGTCCCCAGGCTGGTTTAAGCTTTATTTTAAAGGAGCGCTTGTTTTGTGTCCCCAGGCTGGTTTACTGGGTGGCCGCAGCGTTCGGCAGCAGCATCCGGGGCTTCGGGTTCGGCCTCTCCTTCCTGCCGAGCGTCGCCATGATGGCGGCCAACTTCTACTTCATCTTCACGGTGGAGGCGTCGGGCTCCATCTTCAGCCTCCCGGCTGCTCCGGCGGCGCCGACTCCACCCGGCAGCAGACAGAGGTTCTACGGATGAGAGCCGATCAGAAATCAATAACTTCCTGTCGGAATTAAATCATTCTGAACAACTTTATTTTTTATAAACTGAAACTTTAAAAAAAGAAAAAAATTAACAAAACAAAAAAATATTTGATAAAGTTTGATTCTTATGAAATGCACATAACTCCACCCGGTTATTGTATAACCCCGCCCACTGGTTTCTGTTGGCAATTTGTTTGTATTTAGCTACTTCCTGTTCTGTTTGTTACTTTTTTCAACATTGAATTTTGTAAAATCTGTTTATTGATCATTAAATATTTAATGTTCAGTAAAATGTGTTTGTTCGTCTTTAAAAAAATAATTTACAGTCTCATATTTCGCAATAAAAGCATGTTCATTTATCCACCTCTCTTCCTGTGTATTTTTATTATTCTGATAAATATTTATGAGTTACGTATACGTGATGACAAACAGAGGCTACGTCTACGTGATGACAAACAGAGGCTACGTCTACGTGATGACAAACAGGCTACGTCTACGTGATGACAAACAGGCTACGTCTACGTGATGACAAACAGAGGCTACGTCTACGTGATGACAAACAGGCTACGTCTACGTGATGACAACCAGAGGCTACGTCTACGTGATGACAACCAGAGGCTACGTCTACGTGATGACAAACAGGCTACGTCTACGTGATGACAAACAGGCTACGTCTACGTGATGACAAACAGAGGCTACGTCTACGTGATGACAAACAGAGGCTACGTCTACGTGATGACAAACAGGCTACGTCTACGTGATGACAACCAGAGGCTACGTCTACGTGATGACAAACAGAGGCTACGTCTACGTGATGACAACCAGAGGCTACGTCTACGTGATGACAACCAGAGGCTACGTCTACGTGATGACAAACAGGCTACGTCTACGTGATGACAAACAGGCTACGTCTACGTGATGACAAACAGGCTACGTCTACGTGATGACAAACAGAGGCTACGTCTACGTGATGACAAACAGGCTACGTCTACGTGATGACAAACAGGCTACGTCTACGTGATGACAAACAGGCTACGTCTACGTGATGACAAACAGAGGCTACGTCTACGTGATGACAAACAGGCTACGTCTACGTGATGACAAACAGGCTACGTCTACGTGATGACAAACAGAGGCTACGTCTACGTGATGACAAACAGAGGCTACGTCTACGTGATGACAAACAGAGGCTACGTCTACGTGATGACAAACAGGCTACGTCTACGTGATGACAAACAGAGGCTACGTATACGTGATGACAAACAGAGGCTACGTCTACGTGATGACAAACAGAGGCTACGTCTACGTGATGACAAACAGAGGCTACGTCTACGTGATGACAACCAGAGGCTACGTCTACGTGATGACAAACAGAGGCTACGTCTACGTGATGACAAACAGAGGCTACGTCTACGTGATGACAACCAGAGGCTACGTCTACGTGATGACAAACAGAGGCTACGTCTACGTAATGACAAACAGAGGCTACGTCTACGTGATGACAAACAGAGGCTACGTCTACGTGATGACAAACAGAGGCTACGTCTACGTGATGACAAACAGAGGCTACGTCTACGTAATGACAAACAGAGGCTACGTCTACGTGATGACAAACAGAGGCTACGTCTACGTGATGACAACCAGAGGCTACGTCTACGTGATGACAAACAGAGGCTACGTCTACGTAATGACAAACAGAGGCTACGTCTACGTGATGACAAACAGAGGCTACGTCTACGTGATGACAAACAGAGGCTACGTCTACGTGATGACAAACAGAGGCTACGTCTACGTGATGACAAACAGAGGCTACGTCTACGTGATGACAAACAGAGGCTACGTCTACGTGATGACAAACAGAGGCTACGTCTACGTGATGACAAACAGAGGCTACGTCTACGTGATGACAACCAGAGGCTACGTCTACGTGATGACAAACAGGCTACGTCTACGTGATGACAAACAGAGGCTACGTCTACGTGATGACAAACAGAGGCTACGTCTACGTAATGACAAACAGAGGCTACGTCTACGTGATGACAAACAGAGGCTACGTCTACGTAATGACAAACAGGCTACGTCTACGTGATGACAAACAGAGGCTACGTCTACGTGATGACAAACAGAGGCTACGTCTACGTGATGACAACCAGAGGCTACGTCTACGTGATGACAAACAGGCTACGTCTACGTGATGACAAACAGAGGCTACGTATACGTGATGACAAACAGAGGCTACGTCTACGTGATGACAAACAGAGGCTACGTCTACGTAATGACAAACAGAGGCTACGTATACGTGATGACAAACAGAGGCTACGTCTACGTGATGACAAACAGAGGCTACGTCTACGTGATGACAAACAGAGGCTACGTCTACGTGATGACAACCAGAGGCTACGTCTACATAATGACAAACAGAGGCTACGTCTACGTGATGACAAACAGAGGCTACGTCTACGTGATGACAAACAGAGGCTACGTCTACGTGATGACAAACAGAGGCTACGTCTACGTGATGACAACCAGAGGCTACGTCTACGTGATGACAACCAGAGGCTACGTCTACGTGATGACAAACAGAGGCTACGTCTACGTGATGACAACCAGAGGCTACGTCTACGTGATGACAAACAGAGGCTACGTCTACGTGATGACAACCAGAGGCTACGTCTACGTAATGACAAACAGAGGCTACGTCTACGTGATGACAAACAGACTACGTAATGACAAACAGAGGCTACGTCTACGTAATGACAAACAGACTACGTAATGACAAACAGAGGCTACGTCTACGTGATGACAACCAGAGGCTACGTCTACGTAATGACAAACAGACTACGTAATGACAAACAGAGGCTACGTCTACGTAATGACAAACAGACTACGTAATGACAAACAGAGGCTACGTCTACGTAATGACAAACAGAGGCTACGTCTACGTGATGACAAACAGACTACGTAATGACAAACAGAGGCTACGTCTACGTGATGACAACCAGAGGCTACGTCTACGTAATGACAAACAGAGGCTACGTCTACGTGATGACAAACAGAGGCTACGTCTACGTGATGACAAACAGAGGCTACGTCTACGTGATGACAAACAGAGGCTACGTCTACGTGATGACAAACAGAGGCTACGTCTACGTAATGACAAACAGGCTACGTCTACGTGATGACAAACAGAGGCTACGTCTACGTGATGACAACCAGAGGCTACGTCTACGTGATGACAAACAGAGGCTACGTCTACGTGATGACAAACAGAGGCTACGTCTACGTGATGACAAACAGAGGCTACGTCTACGTGATGACAACCAGAGGCTACGTCTACGTGATGACAAACAGAGGCTACGTCTACGTGATGACAAACAGAGGCTACGTCTACGTGATGACAACCAGAGGCTACGTCTACGTGATGACAAACAGAGGCTACGTTTACGTAATGACAACCAGAGGCTACGTCTACGTAATGACAAACAGACTACGTAATGACAAACAGAGGCTACGTCTACGTGATGACAACCAGAGGCTACGTCTACGTGATGACAAACAGAGGCTACGTCTACGTAATGACAAACAGACTACGTAATGACAAACAGAGGCTACGTCTACGTAATGACAAACAGAGGCTACGTCTACGTGATGACAAACAGAGGCTACGTCTACGTAATGACAAACAGAGGCTACGTCTACGTGATGACAAACGGAGGCTACGTCTACGTGATGACAAACGGAGGCTACGTCTACGTGATGACAAACAGAGGCTACGTCTACATAATGACAAACAGAGGCTACGTCTACGTAATGACAAACAGAGGCTACGTCTACGTGATGACAAACAGAGGCTACGTCTACGTGATGACAAACAGAGGCTACGTCTACGTGATGACAAACAGAGGCTACGTCTACGTGATGACAAACAGAGGCTACGTCTACGTGATGACAACCAGAGGCTACGTCTACGTGATGACAAACAGAGGCTACGTCTACGTAATGACAAACAGAGGCTACGTCTACGTGATGACAACCAGAGGCTACGTCTACGTAATGACAAACAGAGGCTACGTCTACGTAATGACAAACAGAGGCTACGTCTACGTAATGACAAACAGAGGCTACGTCTACGTGATGACAAACAGAGGCTACGTCTATGTGATGACAAACAGAGGCTACGTCTACGTAATGACAAACAGAGGCTACGTCTACGTAATGACAAACAGAGGCTACGTCTACGTGATGACAACCAGAGGCTACGTCTACGTGATGACAAACAGAGGCTACGTCTACGTGATGACAAACAGTCTACGTAATGACAAACAGAGGCTACGTCTACGTGATGACAAACGGAGGCTACGTCTACGTGATGACAAACAGAGGCTACGTCTACATAATGACAAACAGAGGCTACGTCTACATAATGACAAACAGAGGCTACGTCTACGTAATGACAAACAGAGGCTACGTCTACGTGATGACAAACAGAGGCTACGTCTACGTGATGACAAACAGAGGCTACGTCTACGTGATGACAAACAGAGGCTACGTCTACGTGATGACAAACAGAGGCTACGTCTACGTGATGACAAACAGAGGCTACGTCTACGTGATGACAAACAGAGGCTACGTTAGGGTTAACGTGTCATCAGATAAACAACAAATAGATATTTTAGGCACCGTTTTTAATCCACGGAAACAGACTGAAAAGAAGAAAAAACAATTTTTTACAAAAACATTTAATCTGATATTTTCATATTTACAGTTTTTTAAGTGCAGTAAAAACATCTGAGTCCTTTCACAATAAAAGTTCTGGTGATATCAAACAAACAAAATGAATCTGCTGCTCTTCTGATTGGTAAATATCAGTTTTCTTCCTTATTGGCTGCTGCCGGCTGAGTGGGCGGAGCCTCATCATCAGAGCCAGTCTGGCGAGCCGCCGTCCGAAACAAACGCATCAAATCCCGAAACCGGTGAGAGACCTGCAGACACGAGGAAGCGTTACTGACACCGTTAGCCCACGAGTCGACCAATCACAGACCCGACAGAGCAACCAATCACCTCGCTCGGAGTCTTGTTGCTAAGCAGAGTAGAGACGGCCTGGAACGTGTTCTGATTGGCTCCTTCCTGCTGACACGTCGTCAAAATGACTCGATCGGCTTCTCTGTAAACCAACGACGACAGCGGTTACATTCAGCCTCCTGCTGCTCCTCCAGAGCTTCAAACAGACGAGGAGGCGTACCTGGTCCACAGGATCACCTTCTCCCCGCTCGCCGTCAGGGAGATGTTCTTGGCACAGACCGTAAGGTCAGGAGGAGGAGCAGAGGAGGAGCAGGACGGGGCGGTGGATGAAGTGGTGACGGAGGAGGAAGTGAAGATGGAAGGAGTGAAGATCATGGAGGAGGTCATAGAAGAGGTGGTGGAGGGAGGAGTATAGAGGATGGAGGAGGCGCTGCAATCCCCCATCACCTCCTCCTTCCTGCTCCTCTTCCCCGTCGTACTCTGCTTCTTCTCAATGGTCTTCCTCTCCTCTTCATCCTCCTCGTCTAGCTCCTCATCCCTCTCGTCGGTGAGACGGAATGAGCCTTCCCATGATGCACCACTTTGTTCTGTCGACAGAATAAACACACCGGTCTTGTTAAACACACACACACACACAGACAGACAGACAGACAGACAGACAGACAGACAGACAGACAGACAGACAGACAGACAGACAGACAGACACACAGACACACAGACACACAGACACACAGACACACACACACACACACACACACACACACACACACACACACACACACACACACACACACACACACACACACACACACACACACACACACCTGGCTGTGGACTGTCATCGTCCCCCTTTAGATCCATGTCTTTCTGATGTGGTTCATCGTGGGCGGAGCTTATCTGAGAGTACAGCGGGTCCAGACTCTTCATGGCTCTGGACACGCCCCCTAAAGCCTGGATGGAAGTGGACAGGTGAGTCAGGGCAGGTGCTCTCTACCTGTCTCTCATTCACACCATGATGACAGACCTTGTTGCCGTGGCAGCGAGAGCAGCCTTTCCTCCTGTGTCTGCGGATCTTTGCATCGCGGCAGAGGCAGGGCCAGTCTTTATCTGACCAATCACAGTCCTGCAACACATTAGACTGTGAGAAGAAGTCCATGAGTGACAGCCCACTAAAGGCGCCGCCCCCCATGTGTGTTGCCAGACCTTGTAGTTTCTGTGAGGGGCCATCTTCATCCTCCGGCGCCGACTCGTCATTGGTTGGTTCTCTTCCTCTTCCAGCTCTGGGAGCGTCACTTCCTCGAAGCCGCTGCTGGCCACACCCCCTGAAACGTGGCCGAAGCCCTCTCCGCCGTCTGACCCGCCCCCTGCGTCATCCGGCCAATGGGCTTCTTCGAACTGTCCCGGGCGAACAGGAGGTGGGCGGAGCTCGTCAAAAAATACCCAGAATTCAGTTTGCAGATGGTTGTGGCCTTTTAGCAGCGCGGCCATCTGAGCCTTCAGCTACAACACAGCGATCGGTTGTTATTGATCATGTTTAACAGGTGTGCGGTTACCGATCATGTTTGATGAGTCCGTACCTCGTCGATGCTGGTTGGACTCAGGTCTGGACCGGTCTGCAGAGCTTTGATGATCTTCTGGTAATGAGACGGGTTGTCTCCAAAGCTGATCTCCAGCTGTCGCAGGAAGCGACGGCTGCGCTCAAACGCCTGCTGCTCCTCAAACTGCAGTCGGGACAGAGATCCGTTACAGGTAATCAATAACCTATATTAGACAGAAATATTAACGTTCACCGACTTCAGTCAGAGGAAACATTTCTGTTACTGTGGCGATACACCTGAGACACACCTGAGATATACCTAATATACACATGATATACACCTGATATACACTGAGACACACCTGGGGTACACCTGAGACACACCTAATATACACATGATATACACCTGAGACACACCTAATATACACATGATATACACCTGAGACACACCTGAGATACACCTAATATACACATGATATACACCTGAGACACACCTGAGATACACCTAATATACACATGATATACACCTGAGACACACCTGAGACACACCTGAGATACACCTGAGATACACCTGAGACACACCTGGGCTACACCTGATATACACCTGAGACACACCTGAGACACACTTGGGCTACACCTGATATACACCTGAGATATACCTAATATACACATGATATACACTGAGACACACCTGGGGTACACCTGAGACACACCTGAGACTCACCTAATATACACCTGATATACACTGAGACACACCTGAGACACACCTAATATACACATGATATACACCTGAGACACACCTGATATACACCTGAGACACACCTGAGTCACACCTGAGATACACCTGAGATACACTGAGACACACCTGAGATATACCTAATATACACATGATATACACCTGAGACACACCTGAGACACACCTGAGACACACCTGAGATACACCTGAGACACACCTGAGTCACACCTGAGATACACCTGAGATACACTGAGACACACCTGAGATATACCTAATATACACATGATATACACTTGATATACACCTGAGACACACCTGAGTCACACCTGAGATACACCTGAGATACACCTGAGATACACTGAGACACACCTGAGATATACCTAATATACACATGATATACACCTGAGACACACCTGAGTCACACCTGAGATACACCTGAGATACACCTGAGATACACCTGAGATACACTGAGACACACCTGAGACACACCTGAGATATACCTAATATACACATGATATACACCTGATATACACTGAGACACACCTGAGACACACCTGAGATATACCTAATATACACATGATATACACCTGATATACACTGAGACACACCTGGGGTACACCTGAGACACACCTGAGACACACCTAATATACACATGATATACACCTGAGACACACCTAATATACACATGATATACACCTGAGACACACCTGAGATACACCTAATATACACATGATATACACCTGAGACACACCTGAGATACACCTAATATACACATGATATACACCTGAGACACACCTGAGACACACCTGAGACACACCTGAGATACACCTGAGATACACCTGAGACACACCTGGGCTACACCTGATATACACCTGAGACACACCTGAGACACACTTGGGCTACACCTGATATACACCTGAGATATACCTAATATACACATGATATACACTGAGACACACCTGGGGTACACCTGAGACTCACCTAATATACACCTGATATACACTGAGACACACCTGAGACACACCTAATATACACATGATATACACCTGAGACACACCTGAGTCACACCTGAGATACACCTGAGATACACTGAGACACACCTGAGATATACCTAATATACACATGATATACACCTGAGACACACCTGAGACACACCTGAGACACACCTGAGACACACCTGAGACACACCTGAGATACACCTGAGACACACCTGAGTCACACCTGAGATACACCTGAGATACACTGAGACACACCTGAGATATACCTAATATACACATGATATACACTTGATATACACCTGAGACACACCTGAGTCACACCTGAGATACACCTGAGATACACCTGAGATACACTGAGACACACCTGAGATATACCTAATATACACATGATATACACCTGAGACACACCTGAGTCACACCTGAGATACACCTGAGATACACCTGAGATACACCTGAGATACACTGAGACACACCTGAGACACACCTGAGATATACCTAATATACACATGATATACACCTGATATACACTGAGACACACCTGGGGTACACCTGGGGTACACCTGGTCTACACCTGAGACACACCTGAGTCACACCTGGGGTACACCTGATATACACATGAGGTACACTGAGACACACCTGGGGTACACCTGGGCTACACCTGATATACACCTGAGACACACCTGGGGTACACCTGGTCTACACCTGATATACACATGAGATACACCTGGGGTACACCTGATATACACCTGATATACACCTGAGACACACCTGGGGTACACCTGATATACACCTGAGACACACCTGGGGTACACCTGATATACACCTGAGACACACCTGAGATACACCTGAGACACACCTGATATACACATGAGATACACTGAGACACACCTGGGGTACACCTGAGACACACCTGATATACACCTGAGATACACTGAGACACACCTGAGACACACCTGGGGTACACCTGATATACACCTGAGACACACCTGGGGTACACCTGATCTACACCTGAGACACACCTGGGGTACACCTGATATACACCTGGGGTACACCTGAGACACACCTGATATACACCTGGGGTACACCTGAGACACACCTGGGACACACCTGATATACACCTGAGATACACTGAGACACACCTGGGGTACACCTGAGACACACCTGATATACACCTGAGATACACCTGAGACACACCTGGGGTACACCTGATATACACCTGAGACACACCTGGGGTACACCTGATCTACACCTGAGACACACCTGGGCTACACCTGATATACACCTGAGACACACCTGGGGTACACCTGAGACACACCTGGGCTACACCTGATATACACCTGGGGTACACCTGAGACACACCTGGGCTACACGTACTGCTCACCAGTCCACACTGCAGTGCCTGCTCAGGATGTAGGAATGCGGCGAAGTCTCGGAGGAGGTCTGTCCGGTCTCCCAGGATGCAGTGCAGCTTCCTGAACAACGACATCACTTCCTGTCCGTCTCCCACCTGTTCGAAATCGTTCAGCAGAGACACAAAGTCCTCCACCTGCCCTGGTATGTCCTGCAGCGCCTCACGCACCTGAAGACCCAGTAACAGGTGTCAGCTCACCTGGTGGTTTCAATGTACACCTGTACTCTAACGTCACAGGTGAGAGGCCTTTCCTTTAGTGAGATGTATTGATGGCTAGCAGCTAACAGCTGATCATGGACAGCTGAGTGACAACAGGAGGAAAGAGTTCAGTTCAGATCGAGGAAACAAACATTAAAAAGACATTGGACACGACCCGATTCAGGAAAGGTGTGTGAAGAGGAACCCTCACGTGAAGTCTACAACCACAGGAACATCACCTGATGACTCAATGTGATGAACACATTAAGGTCACAGAAAGGTCATCGACCACAACTATAGGAAACTAGTTCAGAATTAACTGTTTAACCGTGAGAATCAGATAAAAGGGTTAAAAGAAATATAACATTTAAAACAGCTAAACTCCACTTAATTCACGAGGAACAGGCTCGTCCAATCAGCGCTCACCCTGCTCAGGTAACTCTGGGCGAAGGCCACGTCTTTGCTCTCCCTGTGCGGGTCGTTGTTGAGGATGTTGTCGTCGTACAGCAGCAGCAGCTTGGCGGCGTCCTTGCTGCGGCGCTCCTGGCGGCTCCTCCTCAGGCCGCGGAGAGGCCGGCTCCGCCCTGCAGAGAGAAGGAGGCGGTGAGAACACGGCGAGGAGCCGGTCGCTGCAGCGGACGCCATCACAGGCGACTCAGACCTCGGCCTCGACACCGGCCTCCTCCTCGGGGCGTCCCCTCCCCCGACGGCGCCTCCTCGTCTAGTCCCGCCTCACGGCCCCTCGCCTCTCCAGACATCTCCCCTTTAGGCCCCTCCTCTTCCTCCTCCTCCTCCTCCTCCTCCTCCTGAGATCCGGGCGAGGTCGGGGAGTGGTCCTCCTCCGAGTCGCCGTCTGCACAGAGCCGCCGCTCCGCCGCCAGCCAGGTCAGCTGCTTCATGGTCTCCTTCAGAGGTCAGAGGTCAAAGGTCAGCTGCGTCATGTCTCCTAGAGGGGTCAAAGGTCAGCTCCTCCGCAGTTACCTGTAACTCTGGAACAGATAGCACCGATTCCTCCGAAGCTGATGACATCACTTCCTCCTCATCTTCATCCTGCGTGAGGTCATCAAAGTCCTCCTCCTCCTCATCCTCGCCCTGTCGGTCCTGATCTTCATCCTTCTCTCCGTCTTCGTCCCTCTGTCCTCCCCCCATGTCCTCCATCTGCCCCTCATTCTCCTCCCCTCCTTGCTCCCCCTCTCCTCCTTCCCCACCAGCTTCCTCCTCTCCACCTCCTCCTACATCTGTCCCCTCTTCCTCCTCTCCACCTCCTCCTACATCTGTCCCCTCTTCCTCCTCTCCACCTCCTCCTACATCTGTCCCCTCTTCCTCATCTCCACCTCCTCCTACATCTGTCCCCTCTTCCTCATCTCCACCTCCTCCTACATCTGTCCCCTCTTCCTCCTCTCCACCTCCCCCTACATCTGTCCCCTCTTCCTCCTCTCCACCTCCTCCTAAATCTGTCCCCTCTCCACCTCCTCCTACATCTGTCCCCTCTTCCTCCTCTCCACCTCCTCCTACATCTGTCCCCTCTTCCTCCTCTCCACCTCCTCCTACATCTGTCCCCTCTTCCTCCTCTCCACCTCCTCCTACATCTGTTATCTCTTCCTCCTCTCCACTTCCTCCTACATCTGTTATCTCTTCCTCCTCTCCTCCGTTCAAACGAGCCACACCCAGAGCAGTCCAGTCCTCCTCCTCCTCCTCCTCCTCCTCCGGACTCAGTGTTGAAGCTGAGCTCACCTCCTCCAGTGGAAAGTGTGGCTTTGTGGAGGTCTGCTCCTTTTCATTTTGCTCCTCTTTGAAGATCTTTTGCCCTAGAGCATGCTGGGAGTTGTCAGTGGGCGGAGCCTTTGGCGTGCGCACCATCTGGAGGAGGAAGTACCCTGGCTTCACGACGCCGGTTGAACAAGGCATTATGGGATTTGTGGTGTTCGGGTGGACCGGGGAGGGCACGGGGACGCTCTGCTGCATCCTCCGACCAATAGGAAGGCAGGACTGGATGATGTCAGCACACACTGGGTGGGCGGGGACTGTACACACAGCAGCCAATGGGACGGGCCCAAAGACAGGAGGCGGAGCCAAGGCTCCTGAAACAGCGGAGGTGTTGGAGAGTAACGTTACACCTGGAGGAGGAAGGGACAGGAAGCTGATTGGCTGCTTGTCTGCTGGGGCTCTGGCTAGTGGCAGCAGAGATGCATTGTGGGCCAAGTTGAAGAGACGTCTGTGCGGGGGGGGGGGCGGATGGGCCAACTTCTTGAGCCAGTGGGGGTGGAGCCTCAGGGTGCAGCCTGGGGGGAGGGAGCGGGGATAACAGGCGGAGGTCTGTCGGGTCTTCTGGATGATCAGCTGACTGTTCTGCAGGCGAGAACCATCAGAGAACCAGTTAGACGTCCTCATAGGATGTTCTCACAACATCTACTTCCTGTCCGTTAAAGGGTTCTGGAGGTTCTGTCAGAATTAACTTGAGTGTCAGAAGTTACGTGTTTATTAAGTCATATGTTTACGTTTATATACTCCTGTAATTAGAAACTAGCGTTTTTAAAAACGACTTCAGTAGCAAGTGTGAAGGTTCACACTGATCTGGATCAACTACAACCACTTTAGTCATTTTCAATAGACTTCTATACAACCAGAGGAGTCGCCCCCTGGTGGTCAGGAGAGAGAAAGCAGCTTTAACACATGAAGCATAGACTTCTATACAACCAGAGGAGTCGCCCCCTGGTGGTCAGGAGAGAGAAAGCAGCTTTAACACATGAAGCAAAGACTTCTATACAACCAGAGGAGTCGCCCCCTGGTGGTCAGGAGAGAGAATGCAGCTTTAACACATGAAGCATAGACTTCTATACAACCAGAGGAGTCGCCCCCTTGTGGTCAGGAGAGAGAATGCAGCTTCAACACATGAAGCATAGACTTCTATACAACCAGAGGAGTCGCCCCCTGGTGGTCAGGAGAGAGAATGCAGCTTTAACACATGAAGCATATACTTCTATACAACCAGAGGAGTCGCCCCCTGGTGGACAGGAAAGAGAATACAGCTTTAACACATGACGCATAGACTTCTATACAACCAGAGGAGTCGCCCCCTGGTGGTCAGGAGAGAGAATGCAGCTTTGACACATGAAGCATAGACTTCTATACAACCAGAGGAGTCGCCCCCTTGTGGTCAGGAGAGAGAATGCAGCTTCAACACATGAAGCATAGACTTCTATACAACCAGAGGAGTCGCCCCCTGGTGGTCAGGAGAGAGAATGCAGCTTTAACACATGAAGCATATACTTCTATACAACCAGAGGAGTCGCCCCCTGGTGGACAGGAAAGAGAATACAGCTTTAACACATGACGCATAGACTTCTATACAACCAGAGGAGTCGCCCCCTGGTGGTCAGGAGAGAGAAAGCAGCTTTAACACATGAAGCATAGACTTCTATACAACCAGAGGAGTCGCCCCCTGGTGGTCAGGAGAGAGAAAGCAGCTTTAACACATGAAGCATAGACTTCTATACAACCAGAGGAGTCGCCCCCTGGTGGTCAGGAGAGAGAATGCAGCTTTAACACATGAAGCATAGACTTCTATACAACCAGAGGAGTCGCCCCCTGGTGGTCAGGAAAGAGAATGCAGCTTTAACACATGACGCATAGACTTCTATACAACCAGAGGAGTCACCCCCTGGTGGTCAGGAAAGAGAATGCAGCTTTAACACATGAAGCATAGACTTCTATACAACCAGAGGAGTCGCCCCCTGGTGGTCAGGAGAGAGAAAGCAGCTTTAACACATGAAGCAAAGACTTCTATACAACCAGAGGAGTCGCCCCCTGGTGGTCAGGAGAGAGAATGCAGCTTTAACACATGAAGCATAGACTTCTATACAACCAGAGGAGTCGCCCCCTGGTGGACAGAAGAGAGAATGCAGCTTTAACACATGAAGCATAGACTTCTATACAACCAGAGGAGTCGCCCCCTTGTGGTCAGGAGAGAGAATGCAGCTTCAACACATGAAGCATAGACTTCTATACAACCAGAGGAGTCGCCCCCTGGTGGTCAGGAAAGAGAATGCAGCTTTAACACATGAAGCATAGACTTCTATACAACCAGAGGAGTCGCCCCCTGGTGGTCAGGAAAGAGAATGCAGCTTTAACACATGAAGCATAGACTTCTATACAACCAGAGGAGTCGCCCCCTGGTGGTCAGGAAAGAGAATGCAGCTTTAACACATGAAGCATAGACTTCTATACAACCAGAGGAGTCGCCCCCTGGTGGTCAGGAAAGAGAATGCAGCTTTAACACATGACGCATAGACTTCTATACAACCAGAGGAGTCAGCGCCCCTGACTGGCGCAAATGAGCGAGGACCCGTTCATCGCTGCTCGCAGCTTTAATTATTATTATTATTATTATTAAACAAACTTCCAGCTAAAAACTAAAACACCGGGCTATTGGTGCCAATCCGTGTAAATGGAGCCAAAGTTAAACAAACACGTAGGCGTGTGGAAGTGGAACAACATGTTCGACCTTGAGCCAGTTGGGCATGTTGGCGGTGCTTCTGTCCACCGGGGGGCGCCGGTCTCCCAGCTGAACTCGGCTGCAGGTCAACAACGGTGGGATGACTCTCTGCGCCAGGAACGTCTGAAAACATGACACGAAGACAGACGTTAGCTCCATCTGTCCGCCTGCAGAGTGTGTGTGATGATGTCACAGTGATGTCACGGCGACGTCACCTTGATGACGTTGCTGGGCGGAGCTCTCGGCCCGCTCATCTCTCTGATGTGTTTCCTGAAGTTCGATTGAGTCTTGCGGAGCAGGTAGCAGCTGATCAGCTGGTCCGACTGGAACGTCCCCTCGAAGTGCTTCAGACCCAGAACGATCAGACTGCCCAGAGGCATTATGGGAAACCTTAGTGTTGTTGTACGGTACCGTGTATGTACACATATATAGGTGTGTGTGGACTTTGTGTACCCGTCCTCTCCTGCAGTGTAAACGTTGCGTTGGTGTCGGGGGTGGATGGCGGGGTCCAGGCTGCAGACAGGAAGTAGTTCTGGGTACAGGAAGACGGGTCGTGTGGCGAGCAGCCAGGCGGTGTCGGCGGGCAACAGAGGGAAGGCGAGACCTAAACAAAACCAGAACCAGAACCAGAACTAGAACCAGAAGTGGAACAAACCAACATTATCAGAAACACCGGAGGTCTAAAGAGTTTCCTTCTTACTGTTGGTAGCAGGACTCATCCTGGGGAGCCAGCGTCTGGAAGAGGCAGGAGCAGTAGGAGCAGCAGGAGGAGCAGGAGGAGCAGTAGGAGCAGCAGGAGGAGCAGGAGGAGCAGCAGGAGGAGCAGTAGGAGGAGCAGGAGGAGCAGTAGGAGGAGCAGGAGGAGCAGGCTGCGCTCTCTGCTCCACCTCCTGCAGGAGATCCAGCGCCCCCTGCAGGTTATCCACTCTGAAACGGCTCGGGAGGAAAACCTCCTCACGACGACGGGCAAACTGCTGCAGCTCCTCCTGGAGGGACAAGAGGTTTAAATGTTTACCAACCAGGTAGTGTTTGTGTTTACTAACCAGGTAGTGTTTGTGTTTACTAACCAGGTAGTGTTTGTGTTTACTAACCAGGTAGTGTTTGTGTTTACTAACCAGATGATGTTTGTGTTTACTAACCAGGTAATGTTTGTGTTTACTAACCAGGTAGTGTTTGTGTTTACTAACCAGGTAGTGTTTGTGTTTACTAACCAGGTAGTGTTTGTGTTTACTAACCAGATGATGTTTGTGTTTACTAACCAGGTAGTGTTTGTGTTTACTAACCAGATGATGTTTGTGTTTACTAACCAGGTAATGTTTGTGTTTACTAACCAGGTAGTGTTTGTGTTTACTAACCAGGTAGTGTTTGTGTTTACTAACCAGGTAATGTTTGTGTTTACTAACCAGGTAATGTTTGTGTTTACTAACCAGGTAGTGTTTGTGTTTACTAACCAGATGATGTTTGTGTTTACTAACCAGGTAGTGTTTGTGTTTACTAACCAGATGATGTTTGTGTTTACTAACCAGGTAATGTTTGTGTTTACTAACCAGGTAGTGTTTGTGTTTACTAACCAGGTAGTGTTTGTGTTTACTAACCAGGTAGTGTTTGTGTTTACTAACCAGATGATGTTTGTGTTTACTAACCAGGTAGTGTTTGTGTTTACTAACCAGATGATGTTTGTGTTTACTAACCAGGTAATGTTTGTGTTTACTAACCAGGTAGTGTTTGTGTTTACTAACCAGGTAGTGTTTGTGTTTACTAACCAGGTAGTGTTTGTGTTTACTAACCAGATGATGTTTGTGTTTACTAACCAGGTAGTGTTTGTGTTTACTAACCAGGTAGTGTTTGTGTTTACTAACCAGGTAGTGTTTGTGTTTACTAACCAGATGATGTTTGTGTTTACTAACCAGGTAGTGTTTGTGTTTACTAACCAGATGATGTTTGTGTTTACTAACCAGGTAATGTTTGTGTTTACTAACCAGGTAGTGTTTGTGTTTACTAACCAGATGATGTTTGTGTTTACTAACCAGGTAGTGTTTGTGTTTACTAACCAGATGATGTTTGTGTTTACTAACCAGGTAGTGTTTGTGTTTACTAACCAGGTAGTGTTTGTGTTTACTAACCAGGTAGTGTTTGTGTTTACTAACCAGGTAGTGTTTGTGTTTACTAACCAGGTAATGTTTGTGTTTACTAACCAGGTAATGTTTGTGTTTACTAACCAGGTAGTGTTTGTGTTTACTAACCAGGTAGTGTTTGTGTTTACTAACCAGGTAATGTTTGTGTTTACTAACCAGGTAATGTTTGTGTTTACTAACCAGGTAGTGTTTGTGTTTACTAACCAGGTAGTGTTTGTGTTTTACTAACCAGGTAGTGTTTGTGTTTACTAACCAGGTAATGTTTGTGTTTACTAACCAGGTAGTGTTTGTGTTTACTAACCAGGTAGTGTTTGTGTTTACTAACCAGGTAGTGTTTGTGTTTACTAACCAGGTAATGTTTGTGTTTACTAACCAGGTAATGTTTGTGTTTACTAACCAGGTAGTGTTTGTGTTTACTAACCAGGTAGTGTTTGTGTTTACTAACCAGGTAATGTTTGTGTTTACTAACCAGGTAGTGTTTGTGTTTACTAACCAGGTAATGTTTGTGTTTACTAACCAGGTAATGTTTGTGTTTACTAACCAGGTAATGTTTGTGTTTACTAACCAGGTAGTGTTTGTGTTTACTAACCAGGTAGTGTTTGTGTTTACTAACCAGGTAATGTTTGTGTTTACTAACCAGGTAATGTTTGTGTTTACTAACCAGGTAGTGTTTGTGTTTACTAACCAGGTAGTGTTTGTGTTTACTAACCAGGTAATGTTTGTGTTTACTAACCAGGTAATGTTTGTGTTTACTAACCAGGTAG